>NC_069499.1:31209874-31302374 GCF_027579735.1 Bombina bombina | reverse complement strand
CCTCACATATGTATTTTTCATATGTGTTCCTTCTTAAAGCGGCAATATGGTCAGCCTAGTGTGTAGGCATCACTGCTGTAGGTATACTCACGCCCTTCAGGCAGTACATAGACCATTAGCTGGTTCTACAACAACCACATACCTCTGCTGTTAAATTGCCACTGAGCATGCTCAGAAATATGGAAATAAGGCAACTTTACAGCTTTATATTGCAGGAAGCACTGCTTGTTTTATTACCAAACACACAAAAACACCTACTAGACAATAAACTATATCTGCAGGCAATAATCATAAAGCCTGGTGCCGAGGAGGTTGCATTAGCGTTGGCTAATAGTTTCTCTCTTGCTTTACATTGAAGAGGACTTATTTGTCATTCACACGATATTTAACAAATTAACTTCAAATTTTCAGCATTTCCTAACACTAGTTAACCCAAGCTATAAATAGCAGAAAAATAACTACTCAATAGCTTCCCTGAGGTGAGATATACAGGTGTGGAATTCAGTGGTCGCTATACTATTTTCTCATTAATGAGTATAGATGAGCTTTGTTTAACAGAAAAAAACTCTCAGGGCATACATAAATAGGGTTCTCTAAAAATGGCACTATTAATACAAATGCCTTTATTCCTAAAGTCTTTATACTGCTATATCTTGCTTTAAATTGTTTCTTACAATAATTCCTTTCCTTGGTTATTGTTTTTTACTAATCACATACTGAGCATTTACGTGTTTTTGCTAGTTAGTTCAGTTTTACGGTTTATTGATCAAAAACGTAACCTGCACAAATTATTAGTATAGAACAAGAAGCTGTGTTCAGTCTCCCCATATGCATATTCCCGGCCTTTTTGGTATTCCCCAGGGGTGGCCAAGGTACCTTACATACAGAGGCCACAATGCCTCACACACAGGGGCCACAGATCTGAATTTTACATATAAATATAATGGGCCAGGTTACAAGTGGAGCGCTAAATATAGCTTGCGAAGCATTTGGGGCACTTTAAGAAAATTTACCAGAGATCTAATCTCTGGTTAATTTTCAGGGCCCTAGATGCTACCACTTGTAATGGCTTGTTAATTATTGCGCTCCCGGAAACGGGCAAATTTGCCCCCGTTTGCAGGAGCGCATTAATTTAGCGCTCCACTTGTATTCTAGCACAATACATTTTCTGAAAATGTCCAGTAACAAAGAGGTACACTCAGCTGTTATCCTCCCCAGAGGACTCTTTGCATTTGGGAAAAACACACATTCTTAATTTTCTTTCTTTTTTTTTTCCTGGACAATGCACAAACTAGTGCAGAGGGCCCCATGAGGCCTATCGATGGCCACCCCTGCCTTACAGTATTGGTTCTTACAACCATTTAATGAATCAAGCACCCTTTCAATAAAAGATTGTTTCTGCAAATTACTCCTAAAACTTCTACTATGACCAGTGTTCCCTCTAAGGCCAGTTTTGTGTGCGGCCCAGCAGTGAAAAAGTTAATAAGAGAATCATATCTAGCAGTCTGCATTGTGCAGTGTTTGCTAATTGCAGGGTGCGGTTTCCTAATTAACTGTTTCACTGCTGGGCCGCACACAAAACTGGCCTTAGAGGGGACATGACCCCAGTATTAGACATTTTATCATTTATTAGAATGCTTTAGAAGATTTTATTATTGTACTATAACTTTAATTTAAAGGGACAGTCTACTTGAAAATGGTTATTATTTAAAAAGACAGATAATCCCTTTATTACTCATTCCCCAGTTTTGCATAACCAACACAGTTATATTAATATACTTTTTACCTCTGTGATTACCTTGTATCTAAGCCTCTGCAGACTACCCCCTTATTTCAGTTCTTTTGACAGACTTGCATTTTAGCCCCTCAGTGCTGACTCATAAATAACTCCAGGGGAGTGAGCACAATGTTATCTATATGACACACATTTTGACACACATGAACTAGTGCTGTCTAGCTGTGTAAAACTGTCACACAAAAAAAGAAGCGGCCTTTAATGGCTAAGAAATTAGCATATGAGCCTACCTAGGTTTAGCTTTCAACAAAGAATACCAAAAGAAAACAACAATTTTGATTATAAAAGTAAATTAGAACTATCTGACTCATGAAACTTTAATTTTGGCTAGACTGTCACTTTAACTATTTGTCTAACCACTGTCCAGAGTATCAGTGTACTACTGGCAAAAAGGGTACTATCTTTCCTGGTCAATATATGGAATGCTGCACACCTTTAATAAACTTTCCCAAAGGTTTATAGAACTAAGTACCAATATAAGGTGGCGCAAAATACTTGCTGATTGCTGATTTCTCTTTCAAAAAAATAATAAAAAAAAGTGTGTGTATATATATTTATATCCCTTAGTACATATTTCTTTGTAATTATTCCTTTATGTAGATGTTTTTTTATACTTTATATAGATGTCTCTTATACTTAAACATCTCTTGTATTTGTATATTGGTGGTAGAAAATTATATATATATATATATATATATTTCTTTATATATTTAAACCACTTTTATAGGTCTAAATTCATCTTCCAAGATTCTACTTACTTGATCTTATCATAACACTTTACTTTGAAGATTCAATTGTCTTTAACCTTAAATGTATGTACATTTGACCTTAAATGTCTGACCGTTAACAATTAATCATCAAATTCCAAATAGTTTTCAGGTTATTTATTATACTAAATGTACAATTTAAAACATATATTCTTCCTTAAAAAACTAAAGTTACTAAAATGACACCGGTGTCCAATTCTTAATACATCCTATTGGACAAACTAATTATATATCTTCACAATGCATGCAATCAGTTCATATCTTATGTTAAGATCACTATATAATATCTGGCGATATTGTTACAATAAAATACAATGTTATACAATGTTTCTGTAAGAGTAAATGTCTCTTTGCGCTTGTAACCAATATAACAGACCTTCTTTTACTTTCTATATGATATTTTTGAGGCCTTAGTGACTTTGAAAAAAATGTCCTTTTTTAATGTTTTGTAAAATGTACTTTTCTGGCAGATTAACCAAACTGTCGGTGTGAATGTTGTGGCATTAAAATTACGGCTTTAAAGTCCTTTTAAGGGTTTTGTATAGTTAAATTGATCTGGCAAAAAAAATAAAATAATGTACAGGGAGTGCAGAATTATTAGGCAAGTTGTATTTTTGAGGATTCATTTTATTATTGAACAACAACCATGTTCTCAATGAACCCAAAAAACTCATTAATATCAAAGCTGAATAGCTTTGGAAGTAGTTTTTAGTTTGTTTTTAGTTATAGCTATTTTAGGGGGATATCTGTGTGTGCAGGTGACTATTACTGTGCATAATTATTAGGCAACTTAACAAAAAACAAATATATACCCATTTCAATTATTTATTTTTACCAGTGAAACCAATATAACATCTCAACATTCACAAATATACATTTCGGACATTCAAAAACAAAACAAAAACAAATCAGTGACCAATATAGCCACCTTTCTTTGCAAGGACACTCAAAAGCCTGCCATCCATGGATTCTGTCAGTGTTTTGATCTGTTCACCATCAACATTGCGTGCAGCAGCAACCACAGCCTCCCAGACACTGTTCAGAGAGGTGTACTGTTTTCCCTCCTTGTAAATCTCACATTTGATGATGGACCACAGGTTCTCAATGGGGTTCAGATCAGGTGAACAAGGAGGCCATGTCATTAGATTTTCTTCTTTTATACCCTTTCTTGCCAGCCACTCTGTGGAGTACTTGGACGCGTGTGATGGAGCATTGTCCTGCATGAAAATCATGTTTTTCTTGAAGGATGCAGACTTCTTCCTGTACCACTGCTTGAAGAAGGTGTCTTCCAGAAACTGGCAGTAGGACTGGGAGTTGAGCTTGACTCCATCCTCAACCCGAAAAGGCCCCACAAGCTCATCTATGATGATACCAGCCCAAACCAGTACTCCACCTCCACCTTGCTGGCGTCTGAGTCGGACTGGAGCTCTCTGCCCTTTACCAATCCAGCCACGGGCCCATCCATCTGGCCCATCAAGACTCACTCTCATTTCATCAGTCCATAAAACCGTAGAAAAATCAGTCTTGAGATATTTCTTGGCCCAGTCTTGACGTTTTCAACTTGTGTGTCTTGTTCAGTGGTGGTCGTCTTTCAGCCTTTCTTACCTTGGCCATGTCTCTGAGTATTGCACACCTTGTGCTTTTGGGCACTCCAGTGATGTTGCAGCTCTGAAATATGGCCAAACTGGTGGCAAGTGGCATCTTGGCAGCTGCACGCTTGACTTTTCTCAGTTCATGGGCAGTTATTTTGCGCCTTGGTTTTTCTACACGCTTCTTGCGACCCTGTTGACTATTTTGAATGAAACGCTTGATTATTCGATGATCACGCTTCAGAAGCTTTGCAATTTTAAGAGTGCTACATCCCTCTGCAAGATATCTCACTATTTTTGACTTTTCTGAGCCTGTCAAGTCCTTCTTTTGACCCATTTTGCCAAAGGAAAGGAAGTTGCCTAATAATTATGCACACCTGATATAGGGTGTTGATGTCATTAGACCACACCCCTTCTCATTACAGAGATGCACATCACCTAATATGCTTAATTGGTAGTAGGCTTTCGAGCCTATACAGCTTGGAGTAAGACAACATGCATAAAGAGGATGATGTTGTCAAAATACTCATTTGCCTAATAATTCTGCACTCCCTGTATAGTAGCCAAAATTAACCAAACTAATATTCGTATTGCGGTGTTTAGAATTTTGGCTTGGCTTAAGATAATTTCACTTCTTAAAATAACACCATGGAGGGTCTAAATCTCCCGTGATAAAGTTCAGTTAAAAATTCAATATTTCTGTAAACAACTTATTTAATGTTGCTGTCCTTTACATACGGCTTTTTGGCTTCCGTTCTTCGTATTGATTTTCCTCCAGATAAACAGTGCACTGTTCTGACAAATTGTTCTTCCTGGACAGATGATTTCAGTGAAGCGCTGTGTCCTCCAGCCTCAGTTTACCGGACAGTAAAAGAAACTTCTAACCCTCGAGTTTGTGACGCCGGTTTGTAGCTACCAGGTTCTCTAGGTTGGTAAGTATCCCGGACTTCTTGTCAGCAGCTTCAGTATTTCCACAGCTTCTGTGTTACTGGCAAGGTAACCAGATAATGTAGTGCGGGACCTGGTTAACGGAGTCTCTGAGAAAGAGCAACAACCAGTCGAGACCGGGATCTGGGACAAACGGATCCTGTAATGTATAAAGAAATATATATATACTTTTCTACCACCAATATACAAATACAAGAGCTGTATAAGTATAGGAATATTTACAAAGAAATATTTACTAAGGGATATAAATATTGAAAGAGGAATCAGCAAGTTTTTTGCGCCACCTTATATTGGTACTTAGCAGTGCACTACTAGAAGCTAGCTGAACATATTTCATGAGCCAATGACAGGAGACATATGTGTGCAGCCACCAATCACCAGCTTAACAAAAGATACCAAGGTAACAAAGTACATTTTATAATATAAAAGTCTATTAAAATTGTGCGCTCTTTATGAAGCGTTAAAGTTGAATGATTTTCACAATTCTATAAACTATATTTAGACGCTGTCCTGTTCAAAGTAAACTATAAAATTTACCATTTATGCCAACATTCAAACATGATTTCCAGGAACACTTTGCTTCAATCAAGTAAGGAGGTTACAAGAGTACTGATCACAATCGCTATGGACTTGAGTGGAGAGCTAACGTTAGTGCGCTCACGATATTACATTTTGTGCCCGTGTTTACTTGTGCGCGTATTACTAGTTGAAAATAAAGACGACTGCAAACTAAATTTGCATTTTAGGTTAGTGCAACTAAAGACCTTGGGGCCTATTTATTATGGTGCGAGCAGAGATGATCCAATATTGCGGATCATGTCCACTGCACATTGATAAATGCAGACAGCATACGCTCTCTGCATTTATCATTGCACCAGCAGTTCTGGTGAACTGCTGGTGCAACGCCGCCCCCTGCAGATTGGCCGCTAACAGGGGGTGTCAATCAACCCGTTCGTATTGGATCGGATTGATTTATGGCAATGTCTGTCCGCCGCCTCAGAGCAGTCGGACAGGGTTATGGAGCAGCGGTCTTTAGACTGTTGCATCATAACTTGTGTTTCTGGCGAGCCTGAAGGCTCGCCAGAAACACGGAGCATCAAGCTCCATACGGAGCTTGATAAATATGCCCCCTTGTGTAAAGGGTTAAGGCTAAAAAAAAATTGCACTTAACACATCATAAATACATCAAAAATACATTTCTACTCATATAAACACTATCTAATAACAATTATCATATAAACACTATCTAATAACAATTATCATATAAACACTATCTAATAACAATTATCATATAAACACTATCTAATAACAATTATCACATAAACACTATCTAATAACAATTACTCATATAAACACTATCTAATAACAATTATCATATAAACACTATCTAATAACAATTATCATATAAACACTATCTAATAACAATTATCATATAAACACTATCTAATAACAATTATCATATAAACACTATCTAATAACAATTATCATATAAACACTATCTAATAACAATTATCATATAAACACTATCTAATAACAATTATCATATAAACACTATCTAATAACAATTACTCATATAAACACTATCTAATAACAATTATCATATAAACACTATCTAATAACAATTATCATATAAACACTATCTAATAACAATTATCATATAAACACTATCTAATAACAATTACTCATATAAACACTATCTAATAACAATTACTCATATAAACACTATCTAATAACAATCATCATATAAACACTGTCTAATAACAATTATCATATAAACACTATCTAATAACAATTATCATATAAACACTATCTAATAACAATTATCATATAAACACTATCTAATAACAATTATCATATAAACACTATCTAATAACAATTATCATATAAACACTATCTAATAACAATTATCATATAAACACTATCTAATAACAATTACTCATATAAACACTATCTAATAACAATTATCATATAAACACTATCTAATAACAATTATCATATAAACACTATCTAATAACAATTATCATATAAACACTATCTAATAACAATTACTCATATAAACACTATCTAATAACAATTATCATATAAACACTATCTAATACCAATTATTCATATAAACACTATCTAATAACAATTATCATATAAACACTATCTAATAACAATTATCATATAAACACTATCTAATAACAATTACTCATATACACACTATCTAATAACAATTATCATATAAACACTATCTAATAACAATTATCATATAAACACTATCTAATAACAATTATCATATAAACACTATCTAATAACAATTATCATATAAACACTATCTAATAACAATTATCATATAAACACTATCTAATAACAATTACTCATATTAACACTATCTAATAACAATTATCATATAAACACTATCTAATAACAATTACTCATATAAACACTATCTAATAACAATTATCATATAAACACTATCTAATAGCAATTATCATATAAACACTATCTAATAACAATTATCATATAAACACTATCTAATAACAATTATCATATAAACACTATCTAATAACAATTACTCATATAAACACTATCTAATAACAATTATCATATAAACACTATCTAATAACAATTATCATATAAACACTATCTAATAACAATTATCATATAAACACTATCTAATAACAATTATCATATAAACACTATCTAATAACAATTATCATATAAACACTATCTAATAACAATTATCATATAGACACTATCTAATAACAATTATCATATAAACACTATCTAATAACAATTATTCATATAAATATTATAAAAAAGTTATAAGGGTTAAAAGGTATATGGTATATGACAAAGGGCTGTGATTATTTTCATACCTCTTTTTTTTTTTGGTTCTAAAAAGCAATTGAACTCTAAATATATTTTTTCTAGTAAAAGAACTAATGTTAAAGGGACGTGAAACCCCTGGTGCAATGCTGAATACGGAGAGTGCATTGCTCTCCGCATTCAGCGATGTCCGACAGACCTTTAATAAATAGGCCTCAATGTCTTTGCATATATGGGTATTCAACTGTAGAGTGATATACAGGCCAGCACATTGGGAGTCGCTTACTGTCAGTAATGAGGTAGATTGTAAAATAAACAGTAGCTCGGCTTGTTTTGTATTAAGTAGATGCAGCAAGTTCACAGCAGAAAAAAAACAAAACTACAGAAATCTTAAGATTGAGCCATCCCTTCTCCCCTGGCGATGCATTCAAACGTATTCCCGGTGTAGCTCTGTGCAGTGTGAGCCTTGGCTACTTAAGCTGGTGAACCCTTCATTCAATGAGCCAGAGAACGAGGCACCGGCCAGTGAATGCCCAAGGTGAGATACCTACAACAGGTTGATGATATAAAGTGGGCAAGTCTGGCAGTGGAGGTGCAAATTGTCTGTGATTGTATAAACAGCTGTAGGTATAAAGTATAAACAAGATAATAAAACTTAAACTGAATCACCATAACATATTAGTGTACCAAAATGTTCCAGTGTAGTTTATTTTGCCCAGTTTACTTGTAACTGTGGTTCCGCTGAGGCTTGAGTGGTTGTTGCAGACTTTACAACCTTACCCTGCAACATTCTTCACAGTAAATGTATACTCAATGCAGGAACTTATACCAGTTGCTTTTAGTGTTTGGAAAGTGACACTGTTATCAGTATATTTCTACCTTTTTGCACATAATTGTGTATGGTTTGTTACGATTTTTGTCTGTGAATATTCTGTTCTATAATCAGTATACAAACTCCTGATAAAAAAGTCTACAAATAATATCTAAATAATAAAGTTATATGTGGTTAAATGTCACCTGTTTCTAATTTTTTAAATCCATAATTTGGAAAGACAAATGTGACTGTTTTTAAATAAGGTTAGAGCTGTACGATAGGTTAAATAAAATAGTCTGTTCTATAAGCACTCATTATTTTCTGTCCGCCGCCACAAAAAATATATAGATTCAAATCAAATAATAAAAGCAAGGTCAAAATCTTAAATAAAATGTTCCAGACGAATGCCCAAATAAACAGTATTGCATAATTGCTGTTACTTGGCAGTCTGGACACTACAGTATAGAGTGATAACAGAGAATATAGAATATAAACAAAAAACAGACAGCGCTATATAGCACCATATATAAATAAATCAGAATCACACAATCTATACTTAAATCTATAAAATATATAAGTTATTAGTAAGTTGAATGAGGACGTCAGAAATGTCACCATTACACAATGTAGCAGCCTATCATACTATGCCTTAAGTTTCTTAAACTAAATAGTGTATTATTATTTTCCATTAACTAATACTTGTATTCTTTTCTTTTCACTTGCTATTATTTTTGCACATTAAATATAATTTCCATGTTTCTGATATTTTTTTTATCCATCATGAATATTCCTCCTCTCTCACTGTACAGTTCCCTAATTATGGGGTTGCATCTGTAACTAATTCATTACCAGTACGATGTTGCAGTTTATTTGTATGAATTCTTATTTAAATACTTTAATTTAAAAGCATATTTAATTCTTTGTTTTAAATTTTCATTTTGTTTAATGTTTTGGTTTTATAGGCTTACTATTAACCCCTGCCAGAGTGGGAATACTTTATAGGAAGTGGAACACAAGTTATATAAATACCTGGTACAGTGAGCTTACGGTGTCTGCTAGCAGTGCACACGGCTTACGCTAATATATACCGCGCTGAGTCTGAGCACCGGCGTGTGACGTCACCGGCGCTCAGCAGTGCCGCAATAGCTGACAGTGGCAGCTCAAACCATTTAATCTGTCTTCAAGTTCTGAGTCATTATGGGCCTTCTTGGCTATTGATTGACCTGGACACTGTTAAAACATGGCTTCGGTCACGAATGTCAGAAGTTCTGACATTCGTGACCGAAGCCATGTTTTAACAGTGTCCAGGTCAATCAATAGCCAAGAAGGCCCATAATGACTATGAGCCGGCGGAATAGGGAATAGGGAATCCCTCTCTCAGTATATTCTCGGGGGGGGGGGGGGGGCAATTGCCCTGTTGCCCCCCCCTGGATCCGCCACTTTGTGGGAGAGAATCACCATACATACGTATATGTACATAACACGCATCACACAACAACAAAGCACACATTTATCTTTTTAATCATCACACAATAAGAATGTTGCAAACTACAACAACAGAACGAAGATTTGCAAACTAGACAGGCAGGTTGCTAATATGATGACATCATTCTAAGCTTCAACCATACAGATTCCAGCATTGGGACTGTGCCGCCCCTTTCAGCAGTTTCTCAATCAATACTACATATACGTAAACGAGAGGGTTGAAAGAACTTCATTATTATTTCGATTTCAATGGACACGTAAAATATTGAAATCTCGCCAATCATTTATATATAGAATATTATAGATGTCACCAGTTACTTTATTGTTTGGCAACAATATTGCAGCAACATTGATCGATCAGATTCTATGCACATTATACACAAGTATCCACATTCAATCATGTTAGTGTGGACGTGTGGTTCTTACTATAACATCGCATTTAATAAGTATTTATTACGTATATGAACAAACATTACAAAGGTGCAGTGTATATGTTAGATTTTACACTTTCACATTACGATTCATTGGGGGGGAAATAAATTTAATCAAACACCTAAAAAAACGCTTACTTTGAAAGCATTCGCGCCGCTCAGATACAATCAAGTGGATACAATCAGCAATCATTAAGAACACGCTACCATTGGACATATTGCACTATAAATCCCCCAAACAACATGGCGAAAGCATCCCTTGTGATCGACATTGTATCAAATCGCTTTTGTGTTTTTGCATACCTTGTTACTCCTTGTGTGCTTGCTCTGCTTTTTAGCTTTGTGCTGCTTGGATTTGCAAATATGGATGATCCCCAGTTAGTTGGTGCTGGTGCTGTTGCATGAATTGTGTACAACAGAATCAGGTGTGCTCAGCGTCTCCAAGAGAGGCGTAGGGCTCGTCTGATGAGAGGTCCTCATGTTGAAAGGGTGAGGCCCACCTTGGATAACATGAGCGACTTCAAGGTTTATGACAAGTATAGGCTCAATCTGGAGCCACGTAAACGTATGCGGACTGCAATCCCTGGCATGACCATGATGCTAAGTTGCATACTATTGAAGTTTTCAATCCGGAGAGGGGTACACACATGGGCTGTCTCAGGATACCTTTTCTGTGGTTTTTGACAATTTTCTGGACGCCATGGTACGAGTTTGTAAGCTTTACATAGGATTCCCTCAAAATGATGGCGATTGGAGGAGCCTGAAGAGGGAATTCTATGCAATAGCTTGAATGCCCAATGTGTTGGGAGCAATAGATTGCACCCACATTGCACTACGTGCTCCAGCAAATGACCAGCCCTTCCGAAGACTTTCATAGTCTCAACGTGCAGTTCGTCTGTGATGCACGGATGTGGATTATGAATGTGTGCGCAAATTTTGGCAGGGCTTGTCATGATGCCCGTATCCTCAGGCAGTTTGAGGACAGACAGTTTCCCGATGGGTGGCTCGTTGGTGAGTACTTGTGCCCAGCACGGTTCAGATGTTAGACAATTGCCACTGTAATGTTCAAAAACAGTTGTGTTTGTGTAATGTGCAAAATGTGCAGCTTAACCATTTAATTGTCTCTTTCAGCAAATGTCTAGTTTATGCCAAAAACGCATATGTAGCATGCCCTAGCTTAAATGTGCAGATATAGGATGTGAGTTAACCATTTATTCGTCTGTCTGCAAATGTCTAGTTTTAGCTCCAGATATGTAGCATGTCCTAGCTTAAATGTGCAGCTACAGGATGTGATTTAACCATTTCTTTCTCTTTCAGCAAATGTCTAGTTTATGCAATTTTCGTGTACACAAATGCATTGTATCTTATTGAAATGTATTTTAATGTAATAATTTTTATGATATTTGTAATATTTGACATTTAGTTCCTCTGCTCATTACACCGTTGCGTAACCCCACAGACGATGCCAAGGAGCGCTACAATCGGGCACACAATCAGACTAGGGCTGTAGTGGAGAGGATGTTTGGGCTCCTCAAAATGCGCTTAATATGCCTGGACAGGTCTGGAGGAGCCCTCCAATACAGCCCTAGGTGGCAAAGATTGTTATAGCCTGCAGCGTCCTAACATAACATAGCTCAGCGGGCTGGTATGCTGCAGGTCGTCCAGGTGCCCTGAGACCTCCTCCAAGATGAGGAGGACAACCCAGTTCTAGAGGGGCCATTCTGGAACGAGGGGCTCAATGTCAGAGACAACATCATCAACCACAACTTTAGACAGTAAATACTAGAAGTTATATAGGAGCATTGCGAATATGTGTGAATTTTAGGGAAATGAGAAGTAGAGAATTGTGCAAACATGTTAAGATTGTTCAACAAATGATTAGATACAAATATAATTTTATATTTTTCT
The DNA here is from genome assembly GCF_027579735.1 of Bombina bombina. Taxonomy (NCBI): domain Eukaryota; kingdom Metazoa; phylum Chordata; class Amphibia; order Anura; family Bombinatoridae; genus Bombina; species Bombina bombina. The sequence continues at coordinate 31,289,826 of NC_069499.1, read as the reverse complement.
TATCATAGGTAATTTATACATAAGATGATTCTGGCATTGGCTCCTGTAATGACTTTGCCACCTGATTTTCAAAGACAACATCAGATGGTAAGTATACACAATGTATGGACTGAGGGGGGTTTGCACAATGATCCATCATATGGTATACACATGTATTATTTAGTTTACATATTACTAGATTTTTAGATAGTCAGAAAGGGATACTCTAGCAATACTATGTGCTTCAAAGTCATACATCAGAGTTTAGGTCTGCACAATGTATATGACTCAGCTTCACACTTGATTGATAGAACATAACACAAAAGATGCTACATACGCTTAGTAAGCTATTGATCTAAATAGTTTCGGAAATTGTTAGGGGGGATGTCGAACCAAGTCACACATTTTTATTAATGATTTTATTTACACTTTATTTTCCATTAGGGAGATTACTTCATCTACAGACTGAAAGTGAAGAATCCCAGACTGAAAGTGAAGAATCCCAGACTGAAAGTGAAGAATCCCAGACTGAAAGTGAAAAATACCAATGTGATCATGTCTGTGGCATTGTCTTTCAACTGTGCTGACTTTGAAAAACATACAAAGACACGTTCACATGGTAAGTGGCCACAATTCTCTGGAACAAGACTGGGGAGACACTTATGGTTCATAATGTTATTTTTGATTTTTAGATGGTATTTCACAATCCTCTATTTTGAAAATGATGAATAGGACACATAATGAAGATAAACTGATATTTTGAATAAATTGCCTTTCAAAGACCATACATCCAGGTTAGTTTGCACAATGTATGCTATTTAGTAATCATAGGAGGAATAATGTTCAAATAATTCATAATATATACACATCCTATTTTAGAATATGTTTATTTTATATACATTACCCCTACTTTGTGCTAGAGAGGACTTAGATTCTGAGCAGTCAGACAGATCAAGAGGTAGTTGACATTTAGGTATATTATTATTTGAAGGGAAATGAAATATTACATTCAATTATGTCCCTCATACAATAGAATAATTTGTTTTTCTTCAAAATTTGATATTATGCATTATTTTGTCCAATTTAAAATGCTAATATGTGTAATTCAACTATTGATTAGACAATTTAATGTGATTCATTTCAAATTATGGATAGATATAGATCTCCAGTCTGAACCTGTCTTTAATATCAAGACAAACAATACATGTTAGGGCATAGACAGAAGATGAATTTACAATTGTTAGATTTTATGAATATTTTGTTAGTCATGTGTTCATTAAATAACCTAATTGACTAATGTTTTTAATATTTCTTTTCTTTCTTTTTCAGATTTTCATTTTAGATTAATTCCAAAACTATTTTTTTTTTAAATAAATTTATTTACATACTATATTTTTATATTTTATTTATTGAAAGCCATATTATTTGATACATATCTCTATCCCAGTAAGATAAGAAGAAATACATCCATCTAATATTCTGACATGTAAACAAAATATTAGTTTATGTAAATAGTCTTCCTGCGCTAAAGGCCAGATTATGTGGACCTAAAGCTAAAACATTTGAGGTGACACTGAATAGATGGAAATGATCACTCAGGACATAAAATATGTTAAATATGAGCTAGTATTTATTATTAATAAAAGAGATGATTAAAATATTTTCTTTGAAAATTTATTAGTAAAATAATTTTTTAAAATTTTTTTAAAAAAATTGATTAAAAATAGAATTTAATTGAATTTTGTATTAAAAAGCTGATATAATAATGTTTTTCAGCAAAAATAACAGAGGCAAAAAAGATGAAAAGAAAAGATATAAGTGAGGTGAGTGTACTGAGCAGAGGATATAGTTAGTATACACAGCACATTTAGTTAGTATGTTAGTATAGTTAGTGAGGTTATTCAAACAACAGATGCGGTTAATATACAGCAAGTGTAATGAGTGCAGTGGATTTGATTGAGGTTAAAGTGTAAACTAAAAATGGGTCAGCTAAAGGTGTATAAGCTCAAGTGGTGTGTGCTAAAAGTGGTGTGTGCTAAAAATGTATTATAAATTAAAATTATGTCAACTAAACAGCTATAAAATAAATATACCTAAATTCATCAAGTGGACAGTTGTGCAAAAAAGCAATGTAAATGAAACTTAGCTAAAAAATAAAGTTAAATATTAAAGTTAAATAGAGCTAGGTTAATAAGGCAAAGTTAGTACAACTAAAACAGCGTAACTAAAATTTGGTATTAAAAATTGCCATTTCAAACACAATTGTGATAGAACTGTAAAATGAAAGTTCTTTTCTGTGCACAGATAAAGAGTGTTGGCATATGCAAAATGTTGGGCAAGTGAAATTTTCAGTGCCGTCTCCTTTTTATGTTAAAAGTACCTTGTAAGATCAGACTCACAGTCTTTTTTGTAATTCAATCCTATGGTAAAATCAAATGAAGTAATCCAAAGTTCAGGTAATACCAGGTTACCTTAAGCTGCTTTTATTCAAGGAAGCATCTGTCAGGTTGTTAATATAGTACCTTGTTTCTTTCCTTGTCCTTTGTGGTAAAGCCAGGTTACCACTATGAATTTCAAGCCGCATACAGGGCTGGTGTGACGTTAATGTGGTGCTTCCGCGTCTGGAAGCAGAGTAGTTCTCGTCTGGTCTTTTTCTTGATGATGGTAGTCTGACGTCACAGACTACGGTGGCTCAAATTGGCCAAAAAGAAGTAACGCGTTTCGGTCGTGGACCTTTCTCGAGAAGTTTGAGAAAGGTCCACGACCGAAACGCGTTACTTCTTTTTGGCCAATTTGAGCCACCGTAGTCTGTGACGTCAGACTACCATCATCAAGAAAAAGACCAGACGAGAACTACTCTGCTTCCAGACGCGGAAGCACCACATTAACGTCACACCAGCCCTGTATGCGGCTTGAAATTCATAGTGGTAACCTGGCTTTACCACAAAGGACAAGGAAAGAAACAAGGTACTATATTAACAACCTGACAGATGCTTCCTTGAATAAAAGCAGCTTAAGGTAACCTGGTATTACCTGAACTTTGGATTACTTCATTTGATTTTACCATAGGATTGAATTACAAAAAAGACTGTGAGTCTGATCTTACAAGGTACTTTTAACATAAAAAGGAGACGGCACTGAAAATTTCACTTGCCCAACATTTTGCATATGCCAACACTCTTTATCTGTGCACAGAAAAGAACTTTCATTTTACAGTTCTATCACAATTGTGTTTGAAATGGCAATTTTTAATACCAAATTTTAGTTACGCTGTTTTAGTTGTACTAACTTTGCCTTATTAACCTAGCTCTATTTAACTTTAATATTTAACTTTATTTTTTAGCTAAGTTTCATTTACATTGCTTTTTTGCACAACTGTCCACTTGATGAATTTAGGTATATTTATTTTATAGCTGTTTAGTTGACATAATTTTAATTTATAATACATTTTTAGCACACACCACTTTTAGCACACACCACTTGAGCTTATACACCTTTAGCTGACCCATTTTTAGTTTACACTTTAACCTCAATCAAATCCACTGCACTCATTACACTTGCTGTATATTAACCGCATCTGTTGTTTGAATAACCTCACTAACTATACTAACATACTAACTAAATGTGCTGTGTATACTAACTATATCCTCTGCTCAGTACACTCACCTCACTTATATCTTTTCTTTTCATCTTTTTTGCCTCTGTTATTTTTGCTGAAAAACATTATTATATCAGCTTTTTAATACAAAATTCAATTAAATTCTATTTTTAATCAATTTTTTTAAAAAAATTTTAAAAAATTATTTTACTAATAAATTTTCAAAGAAAATATTTTAATCATCTCTTTTATTAATAATAAATACTAGCTCATATTTAACATATTTTATGTCCTGAGTGATCATTTCCATCTATTCAGTGTCACCTCAAATGTTTTAGCTTTAGGTCCACATAATCTGGCCTTTAGCGCAGGAAGACTATTTACATAGATTTCAATCATCAATTTTATCTGGGGATTTTTTGATATCAACCTGTATACTTTGAGGTGAATTGTTTCAGCGCTCTCTCTCTCCCTAGATATAAACAAAATATTAGTCCCATGACTGTTAAAGTATCTATTTTACAAGCAAATGCCTGATATCAAATATACTAATTTTGCTTAATTTATAAAATAAAAAAATATCAACACAGCTTAACCAGATAATGTTAAAGTCAAGTATCTTACAAAATTTAAGGTGGAGTTAGATACAGCCATCTATGATTTGGTTGTGTAATTTAGAGATGTCACAATCATAAAATGTTTATGACAAGGATATGCAGTATAAACTATACATAACAACTTTTCTCATTTCATGAAAGTGTTTAACTTGTTTAATTAAAGTGACAGTGTAGTTTAATGTTATATTTACATTCTAATATCTATAATCTTTCTTAGGTAACAAAAACATTCTTAAACTAAATATAGGTTATTTATTATGCTTTCATTATTTGCAAGGTAATCTAGTTAAATTAGCTTTAAAGAAAACCTAAGTTCATTTCACATTTATACCAAGCTAGTTATTGTATGCCATATTGATGACTTTTCACTCTAGTGGAGTCATTTGAAGGGTCAGTTAACTATAGATCAAAATATAATTTCTCACAATTATACTCTTTACCTGTTGGAGTGTATCAAATCTCTATAAGTATTTCTGTTACCCTTGATTTTAATTTATTTTATTTCTACAATGTTATCTCCACCTATTTCTAATGGGTTTGTCCTTAAAGGGACATTAAACACAACATTTTATTTCATGATTCAGAGAATACAAATTTAAACAACATTAAAATGTACTTCTATAATCTAATTTGCTTCATTCTTTAGATATCCTTTGTTAAATAAATATCAATGCACATGGGTTAGCCAATTATACAAGGCATCTATGTGCAGGCACCAATCAGCAGCACCTGATCTATATATGCTTTTCAGGAAAGAATATCAAGAGATAAAAGCAAATGAGATATTAGAAGTAAATTAGAAAGTTGTTTAACATTGTATTCTCCATCTAAATCAGGAAAGAAAATTTTCTGGTTTAATGTCCCTTTAAGGCAAAGCTGTATAAATACAGCCATTGTAAGATATTTCACTCACAGTGGGGCATACAATACATAAGGTAATACAAATTAGAAATGTTTTATGTTGATTGTTTGGCAGATATAAGAAGTATGTATATGTCTAAAAATGGGATAAAGTTAGGAGATCAGACAATTTATCCAAGCTAATACACATATTTTTGAACCATTTAATTGCATGCATTATATACTCTGCTGATAATAAAATAATAAGGAATTGTAAAAACATTAATTTCTCAAAATATTATAGTATACTGTCCCTTTAAGAGTCTGCACTGAATCATTTAAAAGCTCCATCAAAGGATGGAGCTAAGTGAACATTTTACAAACAAGGTTCTCACACAGGTCAAATGTATATTCATATAACGGGATCGAATATGCAATAATTAGTAATGTATTAAAGTAAATATCTTTTGGGTTTACTGTCCCTTTTATATGTATATAAAATCATATATTTAAATATATTTTTCATATTCACACATGACTGCATATTTAAAAAATAAACTTAGTTTTAGTTTAGAGCTTGTGATGGCTATTTCATTTTTATTGAAAGAGAAATGACAAAATAATCTAATCCTCCATGATTCAGACAGAGCAGATTTAAATCTAAAATAAAAATGGACTTTAATAATCACATATGGTTTATTCTCATGTTATCCTAAGTTTGCACAAACGAGATGCATAGGCTTATGATCAGCAAAGCATTACTGTGAAATATCTACTTATTTGTGGGTGGGCAACAATGCATATTTAAAATAGATAAATTTAAATATTGCATATCAGCTCATTAAAGGGACATTAATCCAAAAACATTTCTTTCCTGATTCCTATAGAAAATATAATTTTAAACATTCAAATATACTTCTATTATCTAATTACCTTCATTCTTTTGATATACTTTCCTTTAAAACCTTATCTAGATATGCTCAGTAGCTGCAGATTGGTGGCTGCACAGAGATGCCTTGTGTGATTGACTCAACCATGTGCATTGCTATTTCTTCTGTAAAGGATATCTAAATAATAATCAAAATAGATAGAGTTACATTTTAATGTTGTTTAAAATTGTATTCTCTATCTGGATCTTGAAAGAAAATATTTGGGTGTAATGTCCCTTTAAAGATAAAGACGCCGTTGCAAAAAAAAATATATGTGAGCAGTTCAGACCAATACAAGCTCGATTTTTATTTACTAATAATAAACAAACGTTGATATTAAAAATAAAAAACATTTTAATACAAGTTACGTCCATTATAAATACAAATGACGCATTTCACCATTTTAGAAATATAGCGTGGTAAACGTATCTTGCAACACAAGATAAGCATCTTTAAAAATTCTATTCTAATTTCACGCACTAGCACACAATCGATTTGCATTGTTGGGATTGTAAATACATTTAATAGAGCAATGTCAATACTTCACAATGAGTCACGATATTTCTTTAATAAACAATGAATACATACAATGTTTACTTTTTACTTTTACTTTACTTTTTTGAATAAAATACATTTTTCTTAAATAACCTGATCAATATTAAACATCGAAATGAGTAAAACATTTACTAATATGACTGGATTATATTTACTATCGTGAGTAAAAATCAAATCGAGATCAAATGTAAACTTAATATATTAATATTTAACGGATCACGTATATTAAATCTGTGTCACACATATACGCATAACAGTCCCATAAATTACAAATAAGTGTACATGCCAAATGTATTAACAGCACCCCCAGGAGGTATGTGTATGGAAGTTACAAAGATATGAAACATTAAGGAATGGCCAATCAGAGTTCATCACACAAACATAACTTGAGTCAGTAAAGCCTTACAGACATGATAACAAAATTTCAATATTTTATCCAATCAGATTTACAGATACCATGTCCCATAGCGCATCTCATGTTTACTTCACCATATAAAAGTCCATTACACATTGCCATTTTTGTCACTTCTCTAATGCCTGCTGGTATATTAATATTTATATATTATATTATATTACAACTAGGCAGGCATGACGTCTCCCAGGTTCACACGGGCGGAAAGTGCTTCACTGGTCAACGCAGTCGAGGAGTTTTATCCGCAGCTGTTTGGGAATAAGAAGAAGTTGACGAAGCCGAAAATTAGGAGGGCCCTCTGTGTGTCTATCACCCAAGATGTTAAATCTGTGTGTAACATCCAGAGGACCCCGGATCAAATCATGCAGAGATTCAGAGATATGAGGTTGTGGCTTCGCAAGAAAGTCCACCTCATGAGGGAGTGGGTAAAAGCCTGTCGGAGGGATGCAAAGCAGAATCCACCCCCACAAAAACTATACCTGCAAGCTTATGAGGAGACTTTATGCACCCTCCTCAATCTCTGTTTCCCCAGCAGATTTGCATCTGCAAGCTCCTCGACTTCTTCTCAATCCCCAACTGCTGGCTCTGACACTCAAGACCCGGAGCCCAGTGCAGCTGCTTCTCCAATCGGTGACCTGGGAGAAGGGGGTAGAGAGGGTGAACCACATAAATATCAGACTTCATATGATATATTAATATTTGAGTATATATTTAATCAATGTGTATATAGTCATATATTTAACCTATATAGATCTCATAACACACACTACATATGATGTTTAGATATCTGAATTTAGATTCGTCACACATTAAATAAGAATGATGTTTCTTGCTCTCTCCAGAATATGCGTCACAGAGCTAAAATGGAATTGTGCATCCGTGAAATCCCTATCATCCGCCATTTCATACATTGAATATCAAATCATACAAAAGTTATAAATATTAATTGGTATCATTCAATCTTTACAAATATCCGATTGGAATATCGTAATACAACCAATTGCAAATATATTTGAAGTCTTTAGAAATTATACTCATCACACTACTATATCCAAATCAATTCTGAATCACGGATGTGCAATTACGCTTTGAATAATTGCGCAATGATCACGAAAGATATAATTACACAGAGACGTGAACATGTGTTTGCTATAACAGAGGCATTACTTTAGACATGTTGGTCAAATGTATACGTGAATTAGTATATATGTGAAGAATACAGTATCCTTATGTACAATCTTCTACATTAGAAAAGCTATACTAGCAAGATCAAAATAAAAATTTAACAATGTCTAACTATTGATGACAATGCAAGAAGAAAAAAAATGACTTAAAGCGACAGTCAACAATATAATACATGATCTCTTTATTTATAAATTAATTTGGAAAACAATGAACTCACGTGAATACAAATATAATTTTACTTTGTCAATTTGAAAAAAAATATCTGGTTGTTCGTGTCCATGGCCTTATTTGTATTAATGATATCCAATCCTGACTGAATCTCTTACAGATATGGATGTTGGTGCTGGAACCTCGAGCCTGTGTTCGTCAGAGTGTAGTATGTCTCATTCTAATTTACCTTTGTCTTACAAACTTGGACATAACATTACCTAATCTATTCACAGTGATCTATATTTATATGGATACTCTAATTCAATTTTCTTGTTATTTTAAGATGAGAATCACGAATCAGAGTTGGGATTCCATTGTAATACAAATCTCAATTTATGAGTATTTGAAGATATTTCTTAGATTCTTGATATCTTCATTTTAATGTAATCTTAGGGTCGTGGCCATTTTGTATTCTGTCCCTAGGTAGTGCTTGACAGTTTTTGGCTACATTTAGACAACACTAACACATTTTTACATATGTGCAGATTATATAAATATACATCTCATATGCGTTGAATTTTCTTCTTATCATTAAAGGGACATGAAAGCCAACATTTTTCTTTTATGATTTAGACACAACATGTGATTTTAACCAACTTTCCAATTTGATTCTATTATCTAGATTGCTTCAGTCTATTGGTATCCTTAGTTGAAAAGCATATCTAGGTAGGCTCAGGAGCAGCAATGCATTACTGGGAGTAACCTGCTGATTGGTTGTGGCACAATATTGCCTATTTTCATTGGCTCAACAGATGTCTTCAGATAACTCCCAGTAGTGCATAGATGCTCCTTTAAAAAAAAGATTCTAAGACAATGAAGCAAATTAGCTAAAATAAATAAATTGGAAAGCTGTTTAAAATCCCATGCTGGATTTGAATCATGAAAATTAATACAATTACACATTTTTAAGAGAGAAGGATAATTAAAGATTCTTGATGATAGCATGAAATTATATATTTGACTGTAATTGCATGCTCTATCCCATTCATTACATCAACATATGGACTAGACAATTCATTAACAGTGACATTGTCAAATAAAAATATTTTTTATTTTTAATATAAATACAAAATATCTTAATTAATCCTTACACTGTTTTGCTGAAACAATATTGGAATATAAAAATATTCTAACAGCATCATGATGACATATTTTTAAATATATCTTATGTCTTGCATTGTGATTAATATGTGTTGTGTCCTAAAACAGATTACTGTACATTGCACAAATGGATCTATGTTCCACATTGATTAGGCTCTAGTTGTCACCAGTTGTTATTCAAAGTGTTGTGTGTGTGTCTGTATTATTTTTAAAACAGGGAACAATAGCTATATTTAGATATGCCATTGATTCATATGATAAGAATTGGCTGTCTAATATAGTAAGAAATCCAACATATGTGAAAGACATCATTTTCTTTACAATCACCTTGATGAACTAATACATTTATTGTTCATATTAGTGCTCTAGTCTTCACATTTCTAAGTATATTATTTTAAATATTTTAGACTGATGTGATTTTGTGATATCCAAACTGTGTTCAATAATATTTTTTAATATCATTAATAGAACTAGTTATTGTAACGAGCACAGAGGGATCCAGCACTGATGGTGACCTGCCTTCGCAGGCTTCTGGTAAGTCCATTTACTTATTCATATGTCATTGGAGGTGTCTTTTTCATAAATATTACAATCATGATTCTGATTAAGCCTTCCATTTGAATAAAACTTATAATGTACTCCTCTGATATATATATATATATATATATATATATATATATATATATATATATATATATATATATATATATATATATATTTATTAGTTTAATATTAAGATCTCAAAGCTTATTAGACTACACCTTTGTGCTTCAGAACATGGCTAGCACATGTTTATATTTATTATAAATTTGGACAACAATCATCAAGTGATACACACATGAGAACTCTTAAAAGTTCCATGTACTCAGCTTTTATGAATATTATAAAAATACAGACACTAAAATTTAATTTTTACTCATTGATAATTATAAATCTTACTTCATTTGCATGCTCCATCAAAATGATGTAATTCCTAACTTTGGTTCAGTATCTCTTTGATGCAACATTGATGTGTGTCCTTGAGCACCAGTAACACAGTAAAATATTTGTTTTTAATGTGTACACAACATATTATTTTTTACAGAGATTGATGTAACATGTGCGATGGAGGAGGAAGTGGCTCCCTTGGAGTCTGATGGTACGTCAAATATTAACATGTATATAACGTAGGTTGATCATATTGCCGCTTTAAAAGGGACACATATGAAAAATACATAGGTCAGGGCTATTTTCAAGGCTGTTTCAAGAAATGTTTTGTATAAGAACCCTGACCTATGTATTTTTCTTATGTGTCTATTTTTAAAGCGGGAATATGGTCACCCTAATGTAACATGTGTTGTTTCTAAATCATACTATTGACAAAAAATTAAGTCTACAGTTTTGTACATTTCTAATATATTATTCAATTATTTGCAAATACACTACTGCCCCACTTTCTATATCATGCAGCATGAACATATGTTTTTATTTTTTATTAAATTTATGTATGATTTGTCATTAATGATATCATGATGTCACATGCATATTCCATGCAAAACCCCAATAATCATCTTCTGATTGTATAGACAGTCATTGCTATTCCTCTGAGTGCCTAGATGCAGACCATGGGGCCTATCTATCAAGCTCCATATGGAGCTTGAAGCCCCGTGTTTCTGGTGAGCCTGCAGGCTCGACAGAAACAGCAGTTATGAAGCAGCGGTCTAAAGACCGCTGCTCCATAACCATGTCCACCTGCTCAGAGCAGGCGGACAGAGATTGCCATAATTCTACCCGATCGAGTACGATCGGGTTGATTGACACCTCCCTGCTGGTGGATGATTGGCTGTAAATCTGCAGGGGGCGGCATTGCACCAGCAGCTTACAAGAGCTGCTGGTGCAATGCTGAATACGGAGAGCGTATTGCTCTCCGCATTCAGCGAGGTCTGTCGGACCTGATCCGCACTGTCGGATCAGGTCCGACAGACCTTTGTTAAATAGGCCTCGATATCATTATGTCATCATTGTTTAGAACTTCTAAACCACTTCTAAATATACATAAAACAGAAGCGTGTTGAAATTCCTTGATTTAATTTCATGATGTATGATATGTAAATGGGTTTTAAAAAGATTTATGTGTAGACTGTCAATTTCAATCAATCAAACATTAATATTCCTCCAAACTAAAGCATGCATTTTGGAATGTGTCTATTAATATTGGGATGACATACATTTAATCCTAATGTAAAAGAGAGATTCACCAAAAATACTCTGAAAATGTAATATGAGATAGATAAAATTATATTCTTAATATTTAATATGAACTGTAGTATCTACTGTGTATATAATATGAATAGTAATTGATTGAACTATCAAGCTTCAAATTATTCCATTTAAGATTACAAAGGCAATCACCAAAATATATATGTAAATCAGTGATTACCTGGTTTCAAAGGCTAGTTTGAGTGGCCATTTAGATTTGATCATATTACACGCTCCTATATTATTAAATTGTTGGATTTAAAAAAAACAATCAACAGGCATGTGTCTAAAAGAACTCTATTGCATTTCAATATCAAATGCATACATGCGTACCAAAATATTATCCAAAAGATAAATATATTATAAAATCATAAAGATTAGCACATAATGTTGACTTTGAAAAATATGATTTGTAATGTATTTATGAAATGTTACATGAAAAATAACAGTGAACAGTCAGAGTTTAAAGGATCAATTAAATATTCTTAATAATTATATTTGATTCAAATCAATCAATAACTTAAAGCATAGTCATTATTGTGACTTTGTCTAAATATTTTATGAGAACAAGAATCTAGTTGTTAAATAATCTTGAATCTTGATTTCTTTCAAGATAATAAGATATTTTCATATCATATATGTTTTTATATAATTTTTTTTATATATTTCAGATGGACCTTCCACTTCTGGGCATCAGCCTCCCACCCCCCCAGCAAGAATCCCCTCCCACCCACCCCAGCCAGATGCCCCTCCTGCCCCTTCCCAGCCAGAATCCACTCCCGGCCCTTCCCAAACTGAACCTGCTCCCGGCCCTTCCCATTCTTACTCCTGTCCCTCCAAAAAAAAGATTCCTTGCCCCCACTCGCCACTCTCCCCGTTTGGCCCACCTTGCATCTCCCCTACCTGCAAAGCCACCAACTCCCCAGGCCCCTGACTCCCCAGCTGTGCAGACTCCACTGGAGCGGCAACTCAGTCCCCCACCTCGCCCCATCCCTCCCCATCAACACCTTTACCCTAATCCCAATCCCCACCTTCATTGTCCTGGGTGTTGGATTGTCCTTCCCAGCCACCGATGTAAGTATCATTACAAATCAACATTAGAACATACTTTCTTAAAGGGACATTATACTGATCTAATTATATATAAATTGAATTTGATTTGAAAATGTTTTGGATAAACCTTTTCTTTATTTGATTAATGTAAATGTTTCCGATCTTCAGTTTTGGAAATCAACATCCACATTTTCTAATATCTAAATGATATTGCCCAGATGTTGGATATCTATTATGTATGTATGCCAATATTTTGGATTTGGTATCACTGCCCTTTTCACAGTGTGTCATAAACAATCAGTTGCTTGGAAGGATGCATGAGACCATGCGTATCCAGCTGCGGCTTCATCGCTTGACTCTTGAACGCATAATGCGGTTAGAGGCAATGCATGAAGCCACAGCTGGAGATGCACAGGATGATGATGGTGATGCTGATGCCCCATAAGTGGAGGATCCGGAAATGGCCTGAGGGAGAACGAATAAATCCTCCATCCACAGGTTGTTGTTTTTTTTTGTTAATCTGTTGCCATTTGGCCTATTTTGTGTTTATTGTTGTGCCTGTTGCACTATTTCACCTTGTCAGATTTTAATTAAGGGGCCATGTTGGCCTTTGTTTGCCCTTGTCAACTCCCTCCAAGGACTGTGATGCACTATGTCACCTTGTCAGATGGCTCCAATGGGGCTGTGTTGGCCTTTGTTTGCCCTTGTCAACTCCCTCCAAGGACTGTGTTGCACAATGTCACCGTGTCAGTTGGCTCCAATGGGGCTGTGTTGGCCTTTGTTTTGCCTTGTCAACTCCCTCCAATGACTGTGATGTACTATGTCACCTTGTCAGATGGCTCCAATGGGGCTGTATTGGCCTTTGTTTGCCCTTGTCAACTCCCTCCAAGGACTGTTATGCACTATGTCACCTTGTCAGATAACTCCAATGGGGCTGTGTTGGCCTTTGTTTTGCCTTATCAACTGCCTCCAAGGACTGTGATGCACTATGTCACCTTGTCAGATGGCTCCAATGGGGCTGTGTTGGCCTTTGTTTGCCCTTGTCAACTCCCTCCAAGGACTGTGATGCACTATGTCACCTTGTCAGATGGCTCCAATGGGGCTGTGTTGGCCTTTGTTTTGCCCTTGTCAACTCCCTCCAAGAACTGTGAAGCACTATGTCACCTTGTCAGATGGTTCCAATGGGGCTGTGTTGGCCTTTGTTTTGCCCTTGTCAACTCCCTCCAAGAACTGTGAAGCACTATGTCACCTTGTCAGATGGTTCCAATGGGGCTGTGTTGGCCTTTGTTTTGCCTTGCTAACTCCCTCCAAGAACTGTGAAGCACTATGTCACCTTGTCAGATGGTTCCAATGGGGCTGTGTTGGCCTTTGTTTTGCCTTGCCAACTCCCTCCAAGGACTGTGAAGCACTATGTCACCTTGTCAGATGGCTCCAATGGGGCTGTGTTGGCCTTTGTTTGCCCTTGTCAACTCCCTCCAAGGACTGTGATGCACTATGTCACCTTGTCAGATGGCTCCAATGGGGCTGTGTTGGCCTTTGTTTGCCCTTGTCAACTCCCTCCAAGGACTGTGATGCACTATGTCACCTTGTCAGATGGCTCCAATGGGGCTGTGTTGGCCTTTGTTTGCCCTTGTCAACTCCCTCCAAGGACTGTGATGCACTATGTCACCTTCTCAGATGGCTCCAATGGGGCTGTGTTGGCCTTTGTTTGCCTTGTCAACTCCCTCCAAGGACTGTGATGCACTATGTCACCTTGTCAGATGGCACCAATGGGGCTGTGTTGGCCTTTGTTTAGCCTTGTCAACTCCCTCCAAGGACTGTGATGCACTATGTCACCTTGTCAGATGGCTCCAATGGGGTTGATTTATCATTATTACTTTTTTAGTTATCTTATTTCTTTATGTTTTATGACATTCCTATATCATATTCATCATAATAAAAAGAAAGTAATTAATATGTTATTTTTCATCTTTATTTATTCATGTTATTTCTTAAAAAATATATTTTACATGGTTAATCCTTAAAGGGACATGAAACCAAAAAATGGTCTTTCATGATTCAGATATATAATACAATTTTAACTAAATTTCTTCATATTTACATCTATTATTTAATTTGCTTCATTTTCTTGATAGGCTTTGCTGAAAGGTTTATCTTTGCAAGATCATGAGTAGCAGAGAACCTAGGTTCTAGATGTTGATTGTTGGTTGCATATATATATTGGTTGTTATCGTCTCATCCATGTGTTCATTTAGAAACCATTAGTGAATTGATGCACCTTTAATAAATGATCCCAAAATTATTAAACTAATGAGATAATCGTTGTAAATTATGAAGTTGATGGAAATAGTATCCTCTCTGTGAATCCTGAACTTAATTTTTTGTATTTCATGTCCCTTTAAGTGATGCTGAACATAATTCTTAATTTATGGATATGCATTTCTAATGTATTTATTTACTTATGACATCAACATACACATATAATATGTTTAAAACCGACTATTAGTTGAATGTTGACAGCACATGTATTCCAATTTCACTTACATATTATTGTAGTAGCATAACAAAAGAAATCACTGTGTGTAATGCACATATTTTAGATGATTAATATCTTTCTATTATTATTGATTATCTTTAATTATCCAACAATATATTGCTATAGGTAGGCTGACCATATTTCCGCTTGAATTAGTGAGACATATGATAAATACATATGTCATTATTCTTATTCCAAAAAATTATTTAAACAGCTCTGAAAACATCCCTGACATATGTATTTCTCAAGTGTCCCTTTTTAAAGCGGAAAGATGGTCACCAGAGCTATAGGTAACATATAATGTATAACCAATCCACATTTTTATAATGTATCTCGTAGCATTCTTTCTCAATTAAAGGGACATGAAACCCAATAATGTATTTTATCATTTAGGTATAACATACTATTTAAACAAAATTTAAAATTTAATTCAATTCTCAAATTTCCTTAAGTCTCTTGGTATCATTTTTTTAAGGAGCAGCAGTGCACTACTGGTTTCTAACTGAAAACATAGGTGAACCAATGACAATCGGTATATATATGCAGTCACCAATCAGCAATTAGAACATAGGTTGCTTGCTGCTCTTGAGATTACCTCGAAACACATTTCATCAAAGATAACAAGAGAAAGAAGCAAATTTAAATAATATCAGTAAATTTGAAAGGTTGTTAAAATTGCAATCTCTTACATAATCGTGTAACATAAAATGTGGGTTTCATGTCCATTTAAACCCTGCTGCTTCCTAAATAGTTCTGAATCCTCCTATTCTAATGAAATCTATACTTATTACCAACAATGGATTATATTTTATATATCACAGTATTACGTTATGTAGCGAGACATTATGTGAAGCTGTGCATTACATGAAACAAACACACTTCATAGATAACAATATAGCACATACTAGTTTTTTAAAATATAAATACATTTCTTATTGACATGCAAAGCTGTAAAATGCGTCCTTTGATTGGATGACGTTTTTATGCGATCTCAGATGCGCCATGTTGCTTAAGACGTCACATGCAAAATTGTAAAATGCGTCCTTTGATTGGATGATGTTTTTACGCGATCTCGGATGTGCCTTTGATTGGATGACGTGTTTACGCAATCTCGGATGCGCCATGTTGCTTAAGACGTCACAAGCAAAGCTGTAAAAGCCGTCCTTTGATTGGATGATGTTTTTACGCGATCTCCGATGCGCCTTTGATTGGATGACGTTTTTATGCGATCTCGGATGCACCATGTTGCTTAAGATGTCACATGCAAAGCTGTAAAATCCGTCCTTTGATTGGATGATGTTTTAACGCGATCTCAGATGTGCATTTGATTGGATTACATTTTTACGCAAACTCGGATGCGCCATGTTGCTTAAGACGTCACATGCAAAGCTGTAAAATCTGTCCTTTGATTGGATGACGTTTTTGCACGATCTCGGATGCGCCTTTGATTGGATGACGTTTTTACGCGGTCTCGGATGCACCATGTTGCTTAAGACGTCACATACCAAGGTGTTAAATCCGTCTGATTGGATTACATTTTCCCGCAATATTTGATTTTTCACGTAACCGACGTTTGCGAATGAGAACACAAGTTTAAAACCATGACTTTCTTGGATTATGGATTGTGTCAATCATGTACATTGTTGAACCATAGCTGATAAAGAACACAAAAATATCTGTTGATGGCTGTCTCGTTGAAGAAACAAATGAAGGCAATATGTTTTTCATGCAGAATAAATTTGGAGGCAAGTGCAAATCCATGAATATACTCCATCTTGTTTAATATGTTTGTCAACAATATTTTCACTTTACAAAATAATGAATGTGTTGTGTTGAATTTTCTACATATCTAATTCCTAAAGATGCGCTTTTGTATTTGAATAAAATAATCAATATGCATTGACCTTTATCATATGATAAATATATATGAGATGTCTACTTATTCTAGATGTTATGTACTGATATTTTTTCTTAATGTAAATGCTCAGTATAGTGTCATGTATGGCTTCCACATTATTGATCTTTAAATATAGTCCTGTGAGCATATATTTCTAATGTAACTCTTAAAAGGACATGAAATCAGAATTAATTTATTTCACATACATTTTTAACCCGGTGTGCAATTATCTTCTATTCTCAAATGTACTTCAGTCTCTTGGTATAATACACTACTATATTTTAAGTAAACACATGGGTGAGTCAATGACAATCGGTAGGTATATGCAGCCACCAAAAAAAGGGATTGGGATGATGGCACCACTTACTGCAAGTATTAGGGGTCTCTTTACCATACAGATAAGGTCAGATTGGCCTCAGAATATAATTTATAATATGTGGTATAGGTGCTAAGTATCGGAAATACACTTGATTGGCGATCAGTTTAAATCATTAATGTTTTGCTTGACTTGATTGTCCCTTTAAACAATAACATGCTAACATATACTAATCCTTAGGGCTTGTTGGTATATTGTTGGTATATCTACACTTACTTGTTAAAACAAGAAAATATTTGAATAGGATACTAAGCCTGTATGCCATATTTCTCTCCATGTGTTAAATAAAGTCTATTTTTTAAAGCTACATTATAGTGATTTTGAGAGAGTCTAACATTTTAAACAACATTGACACTCACATTCTTTGACTATATATTGTTATCCTTTGCAGAAAGGTTTATCTAGGACTGCTCTGCTGATTGGTGGCTGCATATGATTGGCGGTCAGTTAAAGAAACTGAACAAAAAAGATACTATATAAGCACTTAAGTGAGAGCCACACGTAAAATGGAGTTTGGAAAAAAAGTCACACAAATTAAAATTATAAATCTTCATTAGAACATATTTACAACCATGGGTGTGTTTTAAACTAAAATGCTAGCAAATAAAAAGTCCAGTTAAATAACTGGTATAATTCAGGGAAACACTGGTTGCCTAATAGAAATATCACCCACTGGCTCTGGGCAACAAAGTGCATATCAAGTTCAATGCCTAGAAAGATAATATTATGAATGAAATTAGAAAATATCCAATTGTATTAACTATACAGGGGTTAATATCAGTAGCCCTCAATAAAGATGTATCCTTACTAAAAGATAATAATATATTTTTTGATAGGAATATCATACATTATACATACACTGCAAGTGTTTTTGTGTTTTTGCATATGCGGTGACCGTTTGCAAATTGCTTGCTATTATGAATATCAGCTAATAATGGCTATTGTATGTTCCCACTTGACCTTTGTTGAAAGTTATTATATTAAAGTGAATGAAGTAATTCACTATTTAAATGGGGATATTATATTAAAGAACTTAAAGTGTAATGGTACAAGTTTAAGGCTAAGTACTTGGCCTCTGAGATACACTTAACTGTTACTAGTTAAAATATTGCTCTCATGGTTAGGTTAAACTGTAACCTGCTTATATATCAATTTCATAGAGCCAGTATATAATAGTACCAAAAAAGTGAAGCCTTCTAACTTGCTACATTTGCCAATGGGTATATTCACCTGATACTTTAAGTTGTATCCCTGCCAATTAAATAATATTAAGTATCCCGGTTTGAAGGCAAATGGTGGGGGGGCCTATCCAATAAGGACTTCTTATTCTCCACGTTTCTTATATGTAATTCCGTAGATTACAGCCTCCGTGTTGCAATTTATATGAGCATTGATTGTATGAATTTTGCCGAACCTATCATAGATAGATTTGAGTGGTAGGAGATGTTTGCAAATGGTACAGTTTCTACATTTGAAATTGCCTAATGAAATGGGATTTAATTTGTGTTTTCTCTTCTCAAAGTGACTTGGATTTAGGAGATCCTTAAGATTCTTTTATCTTCTATATCTTACTTGTACATGATCCCCCAGGATTTTATCTAATCCTGGATCTGATTTCAGTATTCCTAGATGTTTATTCAAGATATTAACTACATCTTTCACCTGGGGTGAGTAGGTTATAATGATTCTTGTGGTCTCGTCCTTTGCTTTTATGTTTTTGTGCAATAATGTTTTCCTATCTGTAGTTTCAGCTCTATGTTTGGCTTTTTTTATGGAGCGATTGTTGTAACCTCTTGCTTTCAGTCGGTTTTGTAATTCAGTTGCTCTTTGTTGGTATGTTACTGGATCTGAACAGTTTCTTTTTGTTCTGAGGAATTCTCCTATTGGGAGTGATCTCACTGTATGAGGGCAATGGGCACTTTCTGAGTGTAGAAGACTATTTGTAGCAGTCTCCTTTCTGTAAATGTCAGTAATAATTTCTCCTTCCTGTTTTTTCATGATTTTTAGATCCAAGAAAGTAATGCTCTCTTTGTTTTGTTCCCATGTTAATTTAATGTTAAGGGCGTTTGTATTTAGTATCTTCAGAAATTCATCTAATTTATCTTGTGGACCTACCCACAGGAAGAATACATCACCAATGTATCTCAACCAGAGCGGAATATGTTCCACAAATGATGCATTGGTATCTGAGAAGACAACATGTTACTCCCACCAGCCCAGGAATAAATTGGCATAGGTGGGAGCACATGCCGTCCCCATTGCCGTTCCTCTAGTCAGGTAGAACTGCTGATCAAATACAAAGTAGTTGTGATATAATACAAAGTTTATCAATCTAATTATAAATTCAGCATGTGATCTATCTTCGTCAGATGATGCTGTTAAAAAACTTTGGACTGCTTGAACTCCTAATTTGTGGTCAATACTGGTGTATAATGATTCTACGTCTGCTGTTATTAGTATGGTGTCACTGTCAAGTTTGAGATTATCAAGGTGTTGTAAGACCTCCATCGTGTCTTTCACATATGAGGGCAACTGTGTTACAAATTTGTGAAGTCTGAAATCAATATATTGACTGGCTTTCTCAGTGATGTTATTAATCCCTGGCACAATGGGCCTGCCCGGTCAAGTGGGAACATACAATAGCCATTATTAGCTGATATTCATAATAGCAAGCAATATGTGTGACTTTTTTTCCAAACTCCATTTTACATATGGGTCTCACTTGAGTGCTTATATAGTATCTTTTTTGTTCAGTTTCTTTAACTGACCGCCAATCATATGCAGCCACCAATCAGCAGAGCAGTCCTAGATAAACCTTTCTGCAAAGGATAACAATATATAGTCAAAGAATGTGAGTGTCAATGTTGTTTAAAATGTTAGACTCTCTCAAAATCACTATAATGTAGCTTTAAAAAATAGACTTTATTTAACACATGGAGAGAAATATGGCATACAGGCTTAGTATCCTATTCAAATATTTTCTTGTTTTAACAAGTAAGTGTAGATATACCAACAATATACCAACAAGCCCTAAGGATTAGTATATGTTAGCATGTTATTGTTTAAAGGGACAATCAAGTCAAGCAAAACATTAATGATTTAAATATGAAAAAATTTAAAAAATTTCAAATTTCTATTAAACTTTTATCCCCAATTTATCTTTGTTCTCTTGGTATTCTTATTTGAAAGCTAAACCTAGGAGGTTCATTTGCTCATTTCTTAGACCTTAAAGAGTGCATCTAATCTGAATGCATTTTGACCACTAGAGGGCATTAGTTAATGTGTTTCATATAGAATTGAGCTCATGCAGTATAGTTACCCTGGAGTGATCACTGAAATGCAGGTCTGTAAAAAGAACAGAAATAAGGGGTCATTTTGCAGAGGCTTAAATACAAGGTTAATCACAGAAATAAAACGTATTTCTATAACAGAAATAATTATTCAAAACTTGATAATGCGTAATAAAGTGTTTTCTTTGTAACCAACAATAATTCATGTTATGACTGTCCCTTTAAGCTGTGTTGTTGGCATCAAAACAGTGATATGCCATCATATATAATTGTAATGGTCATTTTGTTTGAGGTTAGGAGAACAGTTTGGACATCACATCGCAAAAAAACAATCAATGTAATCAACAAGGACAGCATGTGATGATGTGGTCTCCACACACTTGTAAAACACACTCTGCAAACAATCTGCCTCCATGGACCTGGTCCCATAGAAACCTATTAAATACAGAGTGTGCTCCACAAGTGTAAGAAGACCACATCATCACATACCTATCCTTTACACATTAAATAAATAAAAATATATACAAAATGACTTCCTCTTCCATCCCCTCTTCCCACGAGACTGAGGCTCGGGGCGGGGGCAACTGCCCCCTCCGACGAGTTCTCATAGGAGATGTTTGGGGAAGAGGGGGAGGAGGAGTACTGTGAGTGGTAAAGGGATCACTAGGCTGAGGAGGAGATTGAGGCAGAGGAGAAGATGTAGGAGGCCCAGGAGCAGATGGTGCAGGAGCAGATGTTCCAGGAGCAGATGGTGCAAGAGCACATAGTGCAGGAGCAGATGGTGCGTTTGGCACCTCCCGGAGGACCTGCAACATATCCTTAAGAGTATTCAAAATATCTCTTTGCCCTTCATGAATATCATTCAGTACTCCTGTCAGGTACACTCTGTATTCCGCCTGTTCCCTCCGGGAGGCACGCATGTCCTCAAGGAAATTATTTAAGATCTGCACCTCTGCTATCTCTGGGGGGATGTTCTCCTGAGGAGCTGCTGCATGGCGGGCTGCTGGTGCACGAGGGGCTGCTGCAGGGATCTCTTCTGCAGCAGGGGATTCTTCAGGGGATGATGGTACAGGGATGTCTTTCAGGTCTCCCAGAGGTGGCAAGTTATCAATGTCAGGGTGCCAGGAATCAAACTGAGATGAGAAGTGCAAAAATAATCACACCTTTATTAATAGCAAAAAATAATAAAAAGTCCACAAGTCAAATAACAAGCCAGGAATCAAAACCAGAGCTGGTAGTCAGACGAGTCAAGTCAGGAGCCAAAGCGAGTAGTCAGACGAGCCAGAATCAGGAACAAGGAGAACAGCAGAGTCAGGAACAAGCCAGGGATCAGGAACCAGGAAGGACGTCAGACAGCCAGGTAATGCACAGGAGCTCTCACAAACAGGTCTGAGACAATGCAAAAGCAAAGCATACTGAACAGAGGCCCTTTAAATAATAAGTGATGACATCACAATTCTGAGACTGCATCCTGTCTCACATGGATGATGCACACCAGTCTGGCCATAAAAGGAAGTGCAGGAAATGAGCAGCATCCCCCACAATGCACCATAGTCAGGAAGAGAGGTGAGTAAAATGGCTGCTAGCAGCACATGGCAAACAAACAGGGAAAAAACCCTGACAGTACCCTCCCCTCAACAACCCCTCCCCCGTGGGAGGACAAAAGGCTTATTGGGGAAACGGGCATGGAAGGCACGGAGGAGGGCGGGAGCATGAACATCAGAGGAGGGAACCCAAGAATGCTCCTCCGGACCGTAGCCCCTCCAGTGAACCAAATACTGTACATGGCCCCTGGACATATGAGAGTCAATAATGCTGCTGACCTCATACTCCTCAAGATTGTCAACAAAGATAGGACTGGGACAAGGCAACACAGTGGTAAACCAATTACAAACCAATGGTTTCAAGAGGGAGACATGAAAAACATTGGAGATGCACATAGCAGGAGGAAGGTCAAGAGCGTAGGCCACAGGATTAACCCGTCGGAGTATTCGAAAAGGACCAACATAATGGGGAGCCAATTTATTGGAAGGCACAGAAAGGTTCAAGTTGCGGGAGGACAGCCAAACTCTCTCACCAACCTGGTAGGAAGGTGCAGGCAGACGCCTATGATCAGCCTGGAACTTTTGGCGCTGCATAGAACTATGAAGGCAATCCTGAATCTACAGCCACGTGGAACGGAGTTGCCGGAGATGCTCCTCCAAAGCCGGAATACCCTGAGACATGAATGAAACCCATAATTCGCCATGAACAGGGATAACTTGGAGGAAGCATTAATAGAACTATTACGAGCAAACTCTGCCCAAGGTAACAGTTCAGACCAATTATTGTGGTGATCTGAGACATAGCAATGGAGGAACTGTTCCAGAGCTTGACTAGACCATTCCGCAGCCCCATTGGATTGAGGGTGATATGCCGAGGAGATGGAAAGCTGGATCCCCATTTGAGCACAAAAGGAACGCCAAAATTTGGAGACAAACTGGCTACCCCGGTCTGACACTATCTCCTTGGGTAACCCATGTAAACGGAAGACCTCCCGGGCAAAAATTGAAGCAAAATCCTGAGCGGTTAGCAGCTTCATCAAGGGAATGCAATGTGACATTTTAAAAAAACAGTCAACCACCATAAGGATAACAGTATTGCCATTCGAAACAGAGAGCTCGACAATGAAGTCCATGGAAAGATGTGTCCAAGGACGCTCACTATTAGCAATAGGTTGAAGAAGACCCACAGGAAGACGTTGAGGAGTCTTATTCTGTGCACAAACTGAGCAGGAGGCAACATATGCAGCAACATCAGAACGAAGACCTGGCCACCAGAATTGTCGAGTGACAGACCAAATCATTTGGTTCTTGCCTGGGTGACCTGTGGCTTTAGGATAGTGGTAAGTGTACAAAAGTTTAGTTTGAATATTCTCAGGACCAAAACACTTACCCCTAGGTTTCTCAGGAGGTGCATTGTTTTGTGCAGCCAGGATCTCCTCCCCCAAGGGAGAAGTCAAATTAGTACGTATGGTAGCTGTTAAGATTACTGCAGCTTTTACTGTATCTTTGAACTAACCTTGTCTCATAATTATATGTTAAAAGTGCTGCAGCTTTAAGCTCAGCTCACCACACCCTCTGGGTGTGTCTGGGTCTCTGTGACATCATCAGAAGCCATGTTAGTTTTACTGAAGAACCTGTTACTAGTGAATAAGCCATGTGGTTGTAGCTGAATAAAAGTTATCTAAAGTTCCTGCTGCAGAGTCTTCATGATATGTGCAAGTGACATCAGACACAAGGTAACAGCACACAACCGAATGTTCTAATCCTGACTACACAGAGAACATAACAGCTGGCGACGAGGATCTGCGGTCTGACCCTATAATGGCACTTATTGGCACCTTACCTGTGTTTGCAGCAGACACAGACAGATGGGACACATGGGTTGAACAGTTTGAGCTATATTGTACAGCAAATAACATAGGAGCTGATAAGCAAGTGGCTGTTTTTCTGACAACTATAGGCTCAGCAGCTTACACTACATTAAGGGACATTCTCTCACCAGATAAACCTAATGCTAAACCTCTGTCTGACCTGATCTGCCTGTTATCTGACCACTACCTACCTAAGCCTCTAGAGATAGCAGAACGCTTTAAGTTTTACACACGCAAGCAATTGCAGCATGAGGACATTAAAACTTATGTGATCAGTTTAAAGAAACTAGCAAGGAGTTGCAGATTTGGGGATTATTTAAACACTGCTTTACGTGATATGTTTGTTATTGGACTCATGGACTGTACAGTACAAAAGAGACTATTAGCAGAGGATGATTTAACACTAAAGCGTGCTATAGAGATAGCTACAGTCATGGAACTTGCTACTAAAGATGCACAAATGCTCCAGGCCCCAGCACAGGCAGTTTGTGATAAGGAAATAGATGTAGATGTTTTTCATACAAGTATGCACCTAAATAAACAGTATCCAGCTAGACAAGGGTTACAGACAGCTTGTTACAGATGTGGTGACACAAATCACACGGCAAATGCCTGCAGGTTTAGGAACAGCACCTGCTATGGGTGTGGAAAGATTGGTCATACAAAGAGAGTGTGCAGAAGTTTCTTAGACAGAGATAAAAGTAAGAAAGGCAGCAAGTCACGTGCAACTTTTCATGTGCAAGTAGATACACCACACACTGATTCAGAGGAAGACAAACCATTATACACATTACAGATCTACAGCCTTGAAAATAAAATTCCAGAACTGCAAGCAAAGGTGAATATAGATGGTAGACCTCTCATTATGGAAGTTGATAAAGGAGCAGCAGTCTCTGTTATCACAGCTGCTGATTGGAACCGCCTGGGACTAAGGCAACCAATTGTTCCAACAGCTGTTACCATGCAAACATATTCAAATGAAATAATAAAGCCTATTGGGTGTGTATCACCTACAGTGACATTTAATGGGATAACTAAAAAGCTACGCCTCTACATTTTACCTAAAGGAGGACCACCTTTGTTTGGTAGATCCTGGATCCAAGCATTGGGCATGCCAAAGTTACCACAACAGTTACCGCTTAACAAACTGGCAATTCAAATTCTTCTTGGATTAATTCACTAAAGCACAAATATAAAACTGTATTTGATGGGAACCTAGGTTTAGTGAAAGACAGGCAGATTCAGCTTCACCTAAAAGAAAATGCTATTCCAAAATTTTGTAAACCAAGCGTTGTACCATTTGCACTTAAACCTAAAATTGAAGCAGAACTAGAAAGACTACGAAATCAGGGGATTATTGTTCCAGTTTCAAGCAGTGAATGGGCTTCCCCAATAGTTCCTGTCAGAAAAAAGAATGTAGACATTCGCATCTGTGGAGATTTCAGAGTGGGCCTTAACCCTCAGTTACTTGTGGATCAGTATCCTTTACCACGGATTGAAGAATTGTTTAGTTCTCTGGCAGGGGGTGAAAAATTTACAAAAATTGACTTGCATCAAGCATACTTACAATAAGAGGTGCATCCAGACTCCAGACAACTGTTAACTATCAACACTCACAAAGGACTTTTTCAGTATATGCGGATGGTGTTTGGCATTGCCCCAGCACCTCCAGTGTGGCAACGGATAATGGATGAGATCTTGGCAGGTATTCTACATACCCACTGTATGTTAGATGACATGCTTATCACTGGTGAAAATTATGCTGCTCATAAAGCCAATGTTGAAGCTGTTTTACAGCGCCTACAGGAATTCGGACTGAAAGTTAACATGGAAAAGTGTGAGTTCTTCTGCAAGAGTTTAGAATATTGTGCACATGTAGTGGACAAGACTGGTCTCCACACAACTGCTGAAAAAGTGAAAGCGCTGGTTCATGCTCCCACCCCTGTTAATGTATCTCAGCTACGTTCTTATTTGGGGTTGCTCAATTACTATCACAGATTTTTACCAAATTTGGCTCATTTACTATATCCACTACACCGTCTTTTAGATAGTAAAAACCAGTGGGCCTGGACTTACTTATGTACACGAGCATTTGAACGCTCTAAGCAACTTCTTCTGGAATCAAGACTCCTTGTCCACTATGACCTTAAGAAGCCTTTGGTACTAGCCTGTGATGCTTCACCATATGGTTTAGGCGCAGTACTTTCACACATTATGCCCGATGGTTCTGAACGTCCTGTGTCTTTTGCAACCAGATCTTTAACTCCATCGGAGAGAAATTATGCCCAGATTGATCGGGAAGCTTTAGCAATAATTTGGGCTGTGAAGAAATTCCACATTTATATATATGGCAGACCTTTTACTCTGATCACGGATCATAAACCACTTTTGTCCATTCTGCACCCTCAGAAGGGTATCTCCAACACAGCAGCTGCTCGACTTCAGCACTATGCACTTCAGCTGGCGGCTTACAACTACTCCATTAAATATTGATGCCACAGTGATCATACGAATGTGGATATGTTTTCTAGATTACCAATGGTACATCACATGACAACATCTTCTAAAATCATAGAAACCCCTCCACAGCCTGTAAATCTAAATTCCAAAGTGATTGTTACTTATACATGCTCTGATTCTACCTTACAGGAAATCAAGTCTTTTGTTCAACATGGGTGGCCTAAAGTAGTTCGCTCTGACCTTCAGCCATATTTTACAAGAAAGAAGGAAATTGTGCATGACTCAGGCTGTCTGTTATTGGGGTCAGGAGTGATAATTCCGAACTTACTGCAAACATTAGCATTAAAGATACTACACAGCTCACACCAGGGTGTAGTAAAAATGAAGCAAAGAGCACGAGAATATTTTTGGTGGCCTAAATTGGATACAGATATTGTTTCTTATGTAGCTGCTTGCAATGCATGTGCACAGACACAGCGGAATCCCAGCAGGGACACCTCAAAAACTTGGCCATGGCCAAATGAACCTTGGACAAGAATCCATGTTGATTTTGCAGGGCCAGTGGATGGACGAATGTATTTGGTAGCTGTGGATGCTCATTCCAAGTGGCCAGAAGTAGTTCAAATGTCAAGTACTACAACACAACAAACCATTGTCGTTCTTTCCAGTATGTTTGCAAGATTTGGACTGCCACAAACTTTAGTCTCAGACAATGGTCCACAGTTCATATCACATGAATTTGAAACCTTTCTAGATACAAATAACATCAAACACTGTAAGACAGCTCCATATTTCCAGCCTATAATGGACAGGCTGAAAGATTTGTTCAAACTTTAAAATGCCACTTAGCTGTCTCTCACAAATCAAAATTTAATCCAAACTCCCTTTCTAATTTTTTGTTTAACTATCAAAACACACCCCATGCCACTACTGGGCTATCACCTGCAATGTTAATGTTTGGAAGACGCCTGAGAACTCCACTGGATAAAGTTAGACCAGAACATCCCAAACAAGAGTTGAACACTTCTAGCGTTTCAGAATTTGTTCTTCATGACAGAGTATGGGTTAGAAACTACCGTGGCCCAAATAAATGGATTCCAGCTGTCATAATACAAGGCATGGGCAACAGAATGTTTAAAGTTCAACTACAAGCTGGTGGTACAGTTTCCCATCATGTAGAACAAATGAGACATAGATCTCAACCAGCTACACAAATATCAAATGATTCAGATGGTGAGGATATCTGGCATGGAGTGTGGTGCCCACCTGAGTCTTCTGAGGATGAAAATGCAATGAACACAACTGAAACAGATCAACCTCAGAATGATTCTGTCCAACAACAAAATATCACAGGTGATCAACAACCATTGGGTACTCCTCCACAGACAATTTCTCCTGAACCAAATACTCTACGGCCCTCTAGAAACAGAAGGCCACCTTCTAGATGGCAATGTGAGGATTCAGTGAGAGATTATTCAGCAAGGAATGACCTAATCCAAAGGCGGACTTATCGCAGAAAACATATCTGTGACTAAAATCTAGGCTGCGACCTAGGTCTTGTGCACATAGACATAGACAGAGATAAACTGTTCTAAGTTCAAGTGTATGGTTTAGTTACTTGTTGTATGTTACAATATTATCCACTGTCTGTTCTTTATTTTTATTTATTTTTTATAATTTTATTTTTTTTTTGAGAAAAAAGGGGATGTTAAGATTACTGCAGCTTTTACTGTATCTTTGCACTAACCTTGTCTCATAATAATATGTTTGAAGTGCTGCAGCTTTAAGCTCAGCTCACCACACCCTCTGGGTGTGTCTGGGTCTCTGTAACATCATCAGAAGCCATGTTAGTTTTACTGAAGAACCTGTTACTAGTGAATAAGCCATGTGGTTGTAGCTGAATAAAAGTTATCTAAAGTTTCTGCTGCAGAGTCTTCATGATATGTGCAAGAGACATCAGACACAAGGTAACAGCACACAACCGAATGTTCTAATCCTGACTACACAGAGAACATAACAGTAGCCAAAATATGGTCAGGAAGTATAACAGGAGTAGGTACAGACTCCTCCTTGGACAAAGGCAAAAATTGTCGAGAGAGGGCATCAGCCCTAACATTCTTACTACCAGGCAGGTAGGAGACCACATAATTAAATCGAGACAAAAATAGCGCCCATCTGGCCTGTCGGGGCGACAAACGTTTTGCTTCAGATAGATAAGTTAAATTCTTGTGGTCAGTAAGAATGAGCACTGGCACGCTAGTACCCTCGAGAAGATGCCTCCATTCCTTGAGTGCCAAAATTATGGCCAGTAATTCCCTGTCGCCAATTTCATAATTGCACTCCGCTGGAGACAATTTCTTAGAGAAGAAACCACAAGGATGCAAGGAACCGTCAGGCGTAGGAAGTTAAGACAAGAGGGCACCTACTCCAGTCTCAGATGCATCGACCTTAAGAATGAAAGGCAGGACAGGGTTAGGATGAGCCAGAACTGGAGCAGCAGCAAAGGCAGTCTTAAGACTATCAAAGGCCTTAATGGCAGTAGGTGACCAATGGAGTGGATCATTCTCTTTACGGGTCATGTCTGTGATAGGTTTGACCAAGGAAGAAAAGTTTTTAATAAACTTTCTATAGTAATTGGCGAACCCCAAAAAACGTTGACCAACTGGGCGAGGCCACTGCAGAACTGCAGATAACTTGTCAGGATCCATGGAGAACCCTGCAATGGAGATAACATAACCTAGGAAGGTTACTTGAGTCTGATGGAACTCACATTTCTCGAGATTACAAAACAGGCCATTCTCACGTAGTCTCTGAAGAACCCGTGTAACATCAGAACGATGAGCCTCAAGTGTGGGTGTGTGTATGAGGATGTCATCTAAGTACACCACAACACACTGCTGCAACATATCTCGTAGGACATCATTAATAAATTCCTGGAAAACAGCAGGAGCATTACATAGGCCAAAGGGAATTACAAGATACTCATAATGCCCGCTCCTGGTGATAAATGCTGTTTACCATTCGTGGCCCTCCTTAATCCTAACGAGATTGTACGCTCCTCTCAAATCAAGTTTAGTAAAGACCGTAGCTCCCTTGAGGCGGTAAAAGAGCTCCGTAATGAGCGGAATAGGGTAAGAATTCTTAATGGTAAGACGATTAAGACCCCTATAATCGATGCATGGTCTTAACTCGCCACCCTTTTTCTTCACAAAGAAGAAGCCAGCCCCTGCAGGAGAGCAGGATTTGCGGGTGATCCCCCGCGACAGAGCATCAACAACATACTCCTCCATAGCACAATTCTCTGCAACAGACAAAGGGTACACCCGGCCCTGAGGAGGAATGGCTCCGGGTTGCAGGTCTATGGCACAATCGTAAGACCGGTGAGGAGGCAACGTACTGGTATGCACCTTGTCAAAAACGTCTAGGAACTCTCGGTACTCCTCTGGAAATTGAGATACCGAAGAAGTGCACAAGACTTTAACTGGTTTCCGAAGACAAGTGGAAATACATTGCGGGGACCACAACAAAATTTTGGAACTGTGCCAGTCGAGACTGGGATTGTGCTTTTGGAGCCAGGGATAACCCAGAACAATCAGAAAATGCGGAGTGTTTATCACCTGGAATTGGAGGGTTTCAAAATGGAGAGCCCCAACAGCCATGGACAACGGAGCAGTTTCATGAGTAACGAGTGTGGGCTGAAGGGGCCTGCCATCAATGGCCTCAATAGCAAGCGGAACGGACCGAGGCAAAACAGGAATGGAGTGCTTTGATACAAAAGCACTGTCAATGAAATAGTCCGCAGCACCGGAGTCAACAAGAGCCTGAGTGACTATGGAGGAGTCCACCCAGGAAAGGACAACCGTGACCAAAGGTTTCTCCTTAAGCAGTTCCAGGGACGAGGATAAACCACCCAAGGTCTGCCCCGACAGGACCTTAGGTGTGAGCGTTTCCCGGCCGTGTAGGACAAGACTTCAAAAGGTGGCCCTGTAATCCACAATAGAGGCAGTGCCCCTCCCTCCTCCTAAAGGCCCTCTCTGTCGCGGAAAGACACGTGAATCCCAAATGCATAGGCTCAGCAGTACCTGGTGACTCGAGACCAGGAGGCATGGGAGGAGAGGGAGGCATGGGTGGGAACGAACACGTAGGAGACAACAGAACAGGAGGCTTCCGCAAGCGCTCCTTGAAAGAGGGCCTCTCTCTGAAACTAATGTCAATTAGGATAAAAAAAGACACCAATGCCTCGAGATCCTCTGGTAAATCTCTGGCAGCAACTTCCTCTTTAATCGCATCAGAGAGCCCATGAAAGAAGGCGGCAACAAGGGCTTCATTGTTCCAACCTACCTCTTCGGCAAGCGTACGGAACTCAATAGCATACTGAGCAACAGATCTTGTACCTTGATGAATGGACATGAGTCCTTTAGCAGCAGAGGAGGAGCGAGCCGGAACATTAAATACCCTTCGAAAGGAGGCCACAAATTCAGGGTAATTTGAAATCACAGGTTTATTAGTCTCCCACAAGGGATTAGCCCAGGCAAGAGCTGTGTCAGAGAGTAACAAGATGAGAAATCCCACCTTAGCTCTGTCAGAGGGAAACGCCTGAGGTAATATCTCAAAGTAAATGCCCACCTTGTTCAAAAACCCTCTGCACTGAATAGGATTGCCTCCATATCGCTGAGGTAGAGGTGCAGAACCGGACATGCTCCTGGTAGGACTAGGTGCAGCAGTGGAAACAGGAGCAGCCATAACTTGCGGGGCACTTTGGTCCAAATGTGCAGTGTGAGTCAGCAGGGTTTGCAGGGCTAGTTCAAATTGATCCAAGCTGTGATCCTGTTCATCCATCCTAGAAATGATGGCAGGTAAAGGTGGATTATTAGCACCATCAGGATTCATGGCCTTTACGTAATGTCAGGGTGCCAGGAATCAGACTGAGACGAGAAGTGCAAAAATAATCACACCTTTATTAATAGCAAAAAATAATAAAAAGTCCACAAGTCAAATACCAAGCCAGGAATCAAAACAAGAGCTGGTAGTCAGACGAGCCGAGTCAGGAGCCAAAGCGAGTAGTCAGACGAGCCGGGAAACAGGAACAAGGAGAGCAGCAGAGTCAGGAACAAGCCAGGGATCAGGAACCAGGAAGGACGTCAGACAGCCAGGTAATGCACAGGAGCTCTCACAAACAGGTCTGAGACAATGCAAAAGCAAAGCATACTGAACAGAGGCCCTTTAAATAATAAGTGATGACATCAAAATTCTGAGACTGCATCCTGTCTCACATGGATGATGCACACCAGTCTGGCCATAAAAGGAAGTGCAGGAAATAAGCAGCATCCCCCACAATGCACCATAGTCAGGAAGAGAGGTGAGTAAAATGGCTACCAGCAGCACATGGCAAACAAACAAGGAAAAAACCCTGTCAATCTGCACCACTCTCATTCCTGGATGAAGGAGGAGCCGGGCTCAGATATTAGCACAGTTCCAAATAAAGATCTAAATGTTGTATTTGGAAGTGTATTAATGAGGCTGCCTTCGTAATTCTATTGTAAGCAAAAGCAATCAATATGATTTCAGCATTTGCAAACCCGTCTTTCTAATATCTATATGGTCAATCTGAATGTCTTTTTGCATTTGTCTTAAATCTGTTTAAATGCACACCTAACCTGTAGACTAGATACTAATGTGATGGCTTTTCTTGAAATGCAACTTTCTTAAGGTAATTGTGAATGCGTTTACGTAATAATGTATAAAAAAGCGTAATTGCGTTAGTCATATCCTTAAATATATTTTGCGTGTGAATGGGTTATGAGGCTGATGTAAAGAGATTAGTAAACCAGCTTACCGGCAGATGAGAGGGGCATGTTCCCGGTATCAACTCCTCCGATACCGACTATGACTACCTCAGAGATGTTGGGACACAGCATTTCATCCCAGCGTGAATATTCAAAGATTATTTCCGGACCGCCACCGGTCCCGGCTAGGTATTCCCTTTCCCTTGTGAGCTTTCTTTTCAGTTCCGCTCTGCAGTCCCGGTAAAGATGCTGAATATACTTCACATCCTTGTTATAGACCCCCACTGCATTTACGGCATCCCTGATCTTGTTCCACCACTTCCTCTTATCCGAAGGGGTGGCCCTCGGTGCCTGCAGCCTCCTAGCCCTCTCCATATAAGCCTCTATAAGGGTCTCCTTCTCATCCATGGTATATCTCTCCTCCAGAGGCGTAACTAGAAACCACAGGGCCCAGGTGCAAGAATCTAAGAAGGGCCCCCCCCCCCAAAAAAAAAAAAAGTGAATTTGATACATATCTTCTTTTTTTTTTTTTACTTTTAACACAGAAAAAAAATGTCAGATTACATGTCTGCAAAAGGAGGTACCCTGTGTCCACAGTCTGTGAGATGGTCTGACCCCCTATTACTGTATATAGTGACACTGTTTAACCCACCAGTACTGTATATAGTGAGTCAGTGACACAGTCTGTAATCTGTCGGTGAGATGGCTAGCCTCCCCAGTACTTTATAAAGTGACCACAGTAGTCTGTGACATGGTCCAGCCCCCCGTACTGTATATAGTGGTACAGTATAGACTGACACTGTTTACCCCCTGCCCCCCCCATGCTGTAATAACAAGGTCTGTAATTTGCTGGTTCCACAAACATACACACACAGTCACATACATACATACATACATACACACACACACAGTCACATACATACATACACACACACACAGTCACATACATACATACATACATACATACACACACACACAGTCACATACATACATACACACACACACACATAAACACCAATGGGTAAAACAGAAACACTAATCCCTGTAGTCAGAGACACTAGTGAAGCATCATGTCACACTCACATATATCAGTGCAGGCAGTGGCAGGTCAACGTTTTTTATTGTAAAAAAAATATTTTTTTTTTTTAAGCTGGGCCCCCACCCTTGGGGGCCCAGTCGCAATTGCAACCTCTGCACCCCCTGTAGTTTCGCCCCTGCTCTCCTCCCTCTGCCTGGGCTTCCCCTGCGATGTGAGCCTCTGTTCCCCCGGACTGTGAAGCTCCCTGTCTACGCTGCACACCACTGGGCCCAGCAACTTGTTCATCTTCAACAATGTGGCTGGGTCCACCCACCCCTTCCTCTCCCTCTTCCTGTCCCGTTCCTCTCCCCCTTCCTCGCCCACTCCCTCTCTCCTGCCTAAACTCCTGGCTAACCTCCTCTACAAGCTCATCCCTGAACTTAGCCCTAGCCTCCTGCCTAATGAGCTCTAATAGCTGCAGGCTAATCTGCCCCCTATCCCCCTCTCCCGACATACTCAAACAAAATGTGAAGGTGCCAAAATTAAAGGGGGTCAAAATAATGAACAAAAAGTAAAAAGTGCTGAATGTGTGAATTGGATAAAAATAAAAGAGGGTAAGGGGTATTAAACAGACAAACATATACTGTATGTGGAAAAAGACGAAAATTAGGATATGTAAACAATAAGCTTTTTTAAGAAAACAAAAACCTATGGGATGAAAGGGAATGGGGTATGGGCTTAAAGGGAATGGGGTATGGGATGAAAGGGAATGGGGTATGGAGTGAAGTATGAGAGGGAATGGGGTATGGAGTGTATGTAGTGTTAGTGATAAGTGTATGTATGTATTGAATGTGTTTGCGTGTAAATGTGTTTATATAATGAATGTAGGAACAAAACACTCGCACACTCACCCAAACAAACTCTCGCTCACTAACTCACACTCTCACACTAACTCACTCTCTCACTAACTCACTCTCTCACTAACTAACTCTCACACTAACTAACTCTCACACTAACTAACTCTCACACTAGCTCACACTAACTCTCACACTAACTAATTCTCACACTAACTAACTCTCACTAAATCTCTCTACTCTCAAATATCTCTACTCTCAAATCTCTCCAAACCCTCCAATGCCTAGACCTGCACCTAACTCGAGAAAGCAATACAGTCAAAGAAGCCATGCTTAGAGTGTGCTTATATACCCTATGTAAATGTTTAATGATGTACCGGTTCAGGTGTGCTTTCTTACGGCTAGATTTAGAGTTTTGTCGGTAAGGACCCGCGTAGCTAACGCTGGCTTTTTTCTGGCCACACCTTTAAAATAACTCTGGTATTGAGAGTCCATATAATGTCAGCGTTAGGCTCCAAAAAAGGAGCGTAGAGCATATTTAACGCAACTGCAACTCTCGATACCAGAGTTGCTTACGGACGCGGCCAGCCTAAAAAACGTGCTCGTGCACGATTCCCCCATAGGAAACAATGGGGCTGTTTGAGCTGAAAAAAAACCTAACACCTGCAAAAAAGCCGCGTTCAGCTCCTAACGCAGCCCCATTGTTTCCTATGGGGAAACACTTCCTACGTCTGCACCTAACACTGTAACATGTACCCCGAGTCTAAACACCCCTAACCTTACACTTATTAACACCTATTCTGCCGCCCCCGCTATCGCTGACCCCTGTATATTATTTTTAACCCCTAATCTGCCGCTCCGTAAAGAGCCGCTACTTACATTATCCCTATGTACCCCTAATCTGCTGCCCCTAACACCGCCGACCCCTATATTATATTTATTAACCCCTAATCTGCCCCCACAACGTCGCCTCCACCTGCCTACACTTATTAACCCCTAATCTGCCGACCGGACCTGAGCGCTACTATAATAAAGTTATTAACCCCTAATCCGCCTCACTAACCCTATAATAAATAGTATTAACCCCTAATCTGCCCTCCCTAACATCGCCGACACCTAACTTCAATTATTAACCCCTAATCTGCAGACTGGAGCTCACCGCTATTCTAATAAATGTATTAACCCCTAAAGCTAAGTCTAACCCTAACACTAACACCCCCCTAAATTAAATATAATTTTAATCTAACGAAATTAATTAACTCTTAATAAATAAATTATTCCTATTTAAAGATAAATACTTACCTGTAAAATAAATCCTAATATAGCTACAATATAAATTATATTTATTTTATAGCTATTTTAGGATTAATATTTATTTTATAGGTAACTTTGTATTTATTTTAACCAGGTACAATAGCTATTAAATAGTTAAGAACTATTTAATAGCTAAAATAGTTAAAATAATTACAAATTTACCTGTAAAATAAATCCTAACCTAAGTTACAATTAAACCTAACACTACA
Source organism: Bombina bombina (assembly GCF_027579735.1). Taxonomy (NCBI): domain Eukaryota; kingdom Metazoa; phylum Chordata; class Amphibia; order Anura; family Bombinatoridae; genus Bombina; species Bombina bombina. Next base: position 31,253,954 of record NC_069499.1, on the reverse strand, counting down.
CTATCAATAAATTAATTAAATAAAATACCTATAATTATCTACAATTAAACCTAACACTACACTATCAATAAATAAATTAAATACAATTCCTACAAATAAATACAATGAAATAAACTAACTAAAGTACAAAAAATAAAAAAAGAACTAAGTTACAAAAAATAAAAAAATATTTACAAACATTAGAAATATATTACAACAATTTTAAACTAATTACACCTACTCTAAGCCCCCTAATAAAATAACAAAGCCCCCCAAAATAAAAAAAATGCCCTACCCTATTCTAAATTACTAAAGTTCAAAGCTCTTTTACCTTACCAGCCCTGAACAGGATCCTTTGCGGCGCATGCCCCAAGAAGTTCAGCTCTTTTGCCTGTAAAAAAAAACATACAATAACCCCCCCCCCCCAACATTACAACCCACCACCCACATACCCCTACTCTAACCCACACCCCCCTTAAATAAACCTAACACTAAGCCCCTGAAGATCTCCCTACCTTGAGTCGTCTTCACCCAGCCGAGCCAAATTCTTCATCCAAGCGGAGCAAGAAGAGGTCCTCCATCCGGTAGAAGTCTTCATCCAAGCGGGGCAGAAGAGGTCTTCCATCCGATTGAAGTCTTCATCCATGAGGCATCTTCTATCGTCATCCATCCGGAGCGGAGCGGCAGCATCCTGAAGACCTCCGACACGGAACATCCATCCTGGCCGACGACTGAACGACGAATGACGGTTCCTTTAAATGACGTCATCCAAGATGGCGTCCCTCGAATTCCGATTGGCTGATAGGATTCTATCAGCCAATCGGAATTAAGGTAGGAAAAAGCTGATTGGCTGATTGAATCAGCCAATCAGATTGAGCTCGCATTCTATTGGCTGATCGGAACAGCCAATAGAATGCAAGCTCAATCTGATTGGCTGATTGGATCAGCCAATCAAATTGAACTTGATTCTGATTGGCTGATTCCATCAGCCAATCAGAATATTCCTACCTTAATTCCGATTGGCTGATAGAATCCTATCAGCCAATCGGAATTCGAGGGACGCCATCTTGGATGACGTCATTTAAAGGAACCGTCATTCATCGTTCAGTCGTCGGCCAGGATGGATGTTCCGCGTCGGAGGTCTTCAGGATGCTGCCGCTCCACTCCGGATGGATGACGATAGAAGATGCCTCTTGGATGAAGACTTCAATCGGATGGAAGACCTCTTCTGCCCCGCTTGGATGAAGACTTCTACCGGATGGAGGACCTCTTCTTGCTCCGCTTGGATGAAGAATTTGGCTCGGCTGGGTGAAGACGACTCAAGGTAGGTAGATCTTCAGGGGCTTAGTGTTAGGTTTATTTAAGGGGGGTTTGGGTTAGATTAGGGGTATGTGGGTGGTGGGTTGTAATGTTGGGGGGGTATTGTATGTTTTTTTTTTACAGGCAAAAGAGCTGAACTTCTTGGGGCATGCCCCGCAAAGGGCCCTGTTCAGGGCTGGTAAGGTAAAATAGCTTTGAAATTTAGTAATTTAGAATAGGGTAGGGCATTTTTTTATTTTGGGGGGCTTTGTTATTTTATTAGGGGGCTTAGAGTAGGTGTAATTAGTTTAAAATTGTTGTAATATATTTCTAATGTTTGTAAATATTTTTTTATTTTTTGTAACTTAGTTCTTTTTTATTTTTTTGTACTTTAGTTAGTTTATTTCATTGTATTTATTTGTAGGAATTGTATTTAATTTATTTATTGATAGTGTAGTGTTAGGTTTAATTGTAGATAATTATAGGTATTTTATTTAATTAATTTATTGATAGTGTAGTGTTAGGTTTAATTGTAACAGGTTAGGATTTATTTTACAGGTATATTTGTAATTATTTAAACTATTTTAGCTATTAAATAGTTATTAACTATTTAATAGCTATTGTACCTGGTTAAAATAATTACAAAGTTACCTGTAAAATAAATATTAATCCTAAAATAGCTATAATATAATTATAATTTATATTGTAGCTATATTAGGGTTTATTTTACAGGTAAGTATTTATCTTTAAATAGGAATAATTTATTTAATAAGAGTTAATTAATTTCGTTAGATAAAAATTATATTTAACTTAGGGGGGTGTTAGTGTTAGGGTTAGACTTATCTTTAGGGGTTAATAATTGAAGTTAGGTGTCGGCGATGTTAGGGAGGGCAGATTAGGGGTTAATACTATTTATTATAGGGTTAGTGAGGCGGATTAGGGGTTAATAACTTTATTATAGTAGCGCTCAGGTCCGGTCGGCAGATTAGGGGTTAATAAGTGTAGGCAGGTGGAGGCGACGTTGAGGGGGGCAGATTAGGGGTTAATAAATATAATATAGGGGTCGGCGGTGTTAGGGGCAGCAGATTAGGGGTACATAGCTATAATGTAGGTGGCGGCTCTTTGCGGTCGGCAGATTAGGGGTTAATTATTGTAGGTAGGTGGCGGCGACGTTGTGGGGGCAGGTTAGGGGTTAATAAATATAATATAGGGGTCGGCGGTGTTAGGGGCAGCAGATTAGGGGTACATAAGGATAACGTAGGTGGCGGTCGGCAGATTAGGGGTTAAAAATTTTTAATCGAATGGCAGCGATGTGGGGGGACCTCGGTTTAGGGGTACATAGGTAGTTTATGGGTGTTAGTGTACTTTAGAGTACAGTAGTTAAGAGCTTTATGAACCGGCGTTAGCCCAGAAAGCTCTTAACTACTGACTTTTTTCTGCGGCTGGAGTTTTGTCATTAGAATTCTAACGCTCACTTCAGACACGACTCTAAATACCGGAGTTAGAAAAATCCCATTGAAAAGATAGGATACGCAATTGACGTAAGGGGATCTGCGGTATGGAAAAGTCGCGGCTGAAAAGTGAGCGTTAGACCCTTTTTTGACTGACTCCAAATACCGGAGGTAGCCTAAAACCAGCGTTAGGAGCCTCTAACGCTGGTTTTCACGGCTACCGCCAAACTCCAAATCTAGGCCTTAGTAATTAGTATGCGTGCAATGTGTATTAGTTGTTTGAATTTGCGCATGCTCATATTGAGTTTGTATTTGTGTAATGTGTATAATGCGATGATGTCATAGTGATCATTTTGCATAACATTCTCCAAAAGTAGTATCTGTAAATGTAAATGCTGATTTTTGATGGTCTAGTATTTGTCAAGTGCTGTAAATTTTTATTTATACTAATGTTCTATAATCTTTAATGTGAATGTTTTGTTTGTGTATCAGCGTGCAATTCTTTTTTCATGTTGTTTTGTTCCGTGTTGCAAGATCTGAACGTATTTATCGATTCCTCGTTTAGTGTAAATGTTGTGCATTATTTTTTGGTTACGATTGTGAATGTTGAATGCGTATGTGCTATGTTGCGTGAGCGATTGTTGTTTGTACATTTGAGCTTTGTTTTTGTTGTGCATTATTCCGTATACGTAATATGACAGAGCAATGTGTATTTCTCGCGAGATCGAGTATTAGATGAAAAATCCGTGATTAGTTCATTTAGCATTGATCTCTATGGGAGAATCTTTAACGCGCCCGTAATTACGCTTATTAAATAATTACTCGTGTTACTGCAACGTGTTACGAGGTTGTTTTCAGACTCGTAATACCTACATTATAAAAGATACGCAATGGAAATAACATGCAAGTAATTAGCGAGCAGCCATAATGCAAAAGTCGTAATCTGGCTGTCTATTATTTAAACTCCACTTCCTCTTGCCTTTTTTATGCTCAGAGGGCTATGCTGTTTGCACTTTTTCCCATTCCTGAAACTGCCAAATAAGAAAATTGATAATTTTGCTTTATATGTTGTTTTTTTCTCTTACATTTGAAAGATGTCTCAATCTGTTCCTGTCTCAGAAACAACTGTTGGAATCCTGCTGCCTGATAACAGTTCTAAGTTAGCGGAATTTATATCTCCAGCTGTAGTATGTAACAGTTGTCATGATAAACTTTTACATGCAGAGAATGTATCCATCAGTACTAGTACAATGCCTGTTATTCCTTCAACATCTAATGTACATGATATCCCTGTGAATATAAAAGATTTTATTGCTGATGCGATTCAGAAGTCTTTGTCTGCTATTCCGCCTTCTAATAAACGTAAAAGGTTTATTAAAACTTCTCATAAAGTTGATGAAATTTCAAATGACTGACAACATACTGATTTATCCTCCTCTGATGAGGATCTATCTGATTCAGAAGATCCTACCTCAGATATTGACACTGACAAATCTACTTATACCTTTAAGATGGAGTATATACGTTCCTTGTTAAAAGAGGTGTTGATTACTTTGGATATTGAGGAATCTAGTCCTCTTGATACTAAAACTAGTAAACGTTTAAATTCTGTTTATAAACCTCCTGTCGTTACTCCAGAGGTTTTTCCATTTCCTGATGCTATTTCTGATATGATTTCAAAGGAATTGGATAGGCCTGGTACTTATTTTACTCCTTCTTCTAGGTTTAAAAAGTTGTATCCTTTACCAGCAGCTAGATTGGCGTTTTGGGGAAAAATCCCCAAAGTTGATGGGGCTATCTCTACTCTTGCCAAACGTACTACTATTCCCATTGGAGATAGTACTTCTTTTAAGGATCCTTTAGATAGGAAACTTGAATCTTATCTAAGGAAAGCTTATTTATTTTCTGGCTATATTCTTAGGCCTGCTATATCTATGGCTGATGTTGCAGCTGCATCAACTTTTTGGTTTGAAAGCATAGCGCAACAGGAAACATATTCTGATTTGTCTAGCATTATTCCCTTGCTTCAACATGCTAATCATTTTATCTGTGATGCTATTTTTTATATCATCAAAATTGATGTTAAATCTATGTCTTTAGCTATTTTATCTAGAAGAGCTTTGTGGCTTAAATATTGGAATGATAACATGGTATCTAAGTCTAGATTACTATCTCTTTCTTTCCAAGGTAACAATTTATTTGGTTCTCAGTAGGATTCTATTATTTTAAATGTCACTGGGGGGAAGGGAGTTTTTTGCCTCAGGATAAAAGATCTAAGGGTAAAGCTAAAGCTTCTAATAATTTTCGTTCTTTTCGACAGAATAAGGAACAGAAAGCCAATCCTTCCCCCAAAGAATCTGGTTTAAATTGGAAACCTTCTTCAAGTTGGAATAAATCCAAGCCTTTTAAGAAACCAAAGCCAGCCCCCAAGTCTGCATGAAGGTGCGGCCCTCATTCCAGTTCAGCTGGTGGGGGGCAGAATAAATTTTTTTCCAAAACATTTGGGCAGATTCTGTCCAAAATCAGTTGATTCAGAGTATTGTCTCTCAAGGGTATCGAATAGGATTCAGAGTAAGACCTCTCGTGAGAAGATTCTTTCTCTTTCACATTCCAGCGAATCCGGTGAAGGCTCAGGCTTTTCTGAAGTGTGTTTCAGATCTAGAGCTTTAAGGGGAAATCATACCAGTTCTGTTTCAGGAACAGGGTCTGAGGTTTTATTCAAATCTATTCATTTTCCCAAAGAAAGAAAATGTATTCAGGCCAATTCTGGATCTGAAAATTTTGAATCGTTTTGTAATGGTGACTATAAGGACTATTCTGCCTTTTGTTCAGCAAGGGCATTATATGTCCACGATAGACTTGCATATCTTCATATTCCGATTCATCCAGACCACTATAGATTTCTGAGATTCTCTTTTCTAGACAAGCAATACCAATTTGTCGCTCTTCGATTTGGCCTAGCGACAGTTCCAATAATTTTTTCAAAGGTTCCCGGTGCCCTACTCTCTGTAACCAGAGAACAGGGTATTGCAGTGTTTCCTTATTTGGACGATATCTTGGTACTGGCTCAGTCTTTACATTCTGCCGAATCTCACACGAATCAGCTAGTGTTGTTTCTTCAAAGACATGGTTGGATGATCAATTTACCAAAAAGTTCCTTGATTCCTCAGACAAGGGTCATCTTTTTAGGTTTCCAGATAGATTCAGTGTCCATGACTCTGTCTCTAACAGACAAGAGACAAATAAAATTGGTTTCAGCTTGTCGAAACCTTCAGTCTCAATCATTCCCTTCAGTGGCTATGTGCATGGAAGTTTTAGGTCTCATGACTGCAGCATCGGACGCGATCCCCTTTGCTCATTTTCATATGAGACCTCTTCAGCTTTGTATGCTGAATCAATGGTGCAGGGATTATACAAGGATATCACAATTAATATCCTTAAATCCCAATGTTCGACTCTCTCTAACTTGGTGGTTAGATCACCATCGTATAGCTCAAGGGGTCTGTTTTGTTCGTCCAACCTGGACTGTAATCACAACAGATGCAAGTCTTTCAGGTTGGGGAGCTGTCTGGGGTTCTTTGACAGCACAAGGGGTTTGAAAATCTCAAGATGCGAGGTTACCAATTAATATTTTAGAACTATTGTGCTGTACTGTGCTATTTTTAGGGCTCTTCAGGTTTGGCCTCTGTTGAAGAACCATTCATTTGTTTTCAGACAATATCACAACTGTGGCATTTATCAATCATCAGGGTGAGACTCACAGTTCCCTATCTATGAAATAAGTATCTTGGATACTTTCTTGGGCGGAATCCAGCTCTTGTCTAATTTCTGCGGTACATATCCCAGGTGTAGACAACTGGGAAGCGGATTATCTCAGCCGTCAGACTATACATCCAGGGGAGTGATGTCTCCATCCAAATGTGTTTTTTTCAGATTGTTCAGATGTGGGGTCTTCCAGAAATAGATCTGATGGCTACCCATCTAAACAAGAAACTTCCCAGGTACTTGTCCAGGTCCAGGGATCCTCAGGCGGAGTCGGTGGATGCGTTAGCAGTTCCTTGGTTTTACCAACCTGCTTATATCTTTCCGCCTCTAGTTCTTCATCCAAGAGTGATCTCCAAGATCATCATGGAACAATCGTTTGTGTTTCTGGTAGCACCAGCATGGCCTCACAGGTTTTGGTATGCGGATCTTGTCCGGATGTCCAGTTGCCAACCTTGGCCACTTCCGTTAAGACCAGACCTTCTGTCTCAAGGACCGTTTTTCCATCAGGATCTCAAATTGTTAAATTTGAAGGTATAGAAATTGAATGCTTAGTGCTTAGTCATAGAGGTTTCTCTGACTCAGCGATTGATACTATGTTACAACCTCGTAAATCTGTTTCTAGGAAGATTTATTATTGAGTTTGGAAGACTTATATTTCATGTTGTTCTTCTCATAAATTCTCCTGGCATTCTTTTAGAATTCCTAGAATTGTACAGTTTCTTCAGGATGGTATGGATAAAGGTTTGTCTGCAAGTTCCTTGAAGTGACACATCTCTGCTCTTTCTGTTTTATTTCACAGAAAGATTGCTAAACTTCCTGATATTCACTGTTTTGTGCAGTCTTTGGTCCGTATCAAGCCTGTCATGAAATCAATCTCTCCTCCTTGGAGTCTTAATTTAGTTTTGAAGGCTTTACAGGCTCCTCCTTTTGAGCCTATGCATTCTTTGGATATTAGACTACTTTCTTGGAAAGTATTGTTCCTTTTGGCTATCTCTTCTGCTAGAAGAGTTTCTGAGTTATCTGCTCTTTCTTGTGAGTCTCCTTTTCTGATTTTCCATCAGGATAAGGCAGTTTTGCGAACTTCATTTAAGTTTTTACCTAAAGTTGTGAATTCTAACAACATTAATAGGGAAATTGTTGTTACATCTTTGTGTCCTTATCCTAAGAATTCTTTGGAGAGATCCTTACATTCTCTGGAGCTTCCTAAAGATTTCAGGAAGACTTCTAGTTTATTTGTTGTTTTTTCTGGTCCTAGGAAAGGTCAGAAAGCTTCTGCCATTTCCTTGGCATCTTGGTTAAAGCTTTTGATTCATCAGGCTTATTTGGAGTCGGGTCAGGCCCTGCCTCAGAGAATCATAGCTCATTCTACTAGATCAGTTTCCACTTCGTGGGCTTTTAAGAATGAAGCTTCAGTTGATAAGATTCGCAAAGCAGCAACTTGGTCTTATTTGCATACATTTACTAAATTCTATCGCTTTGATGTATTTGCCTCTTCAGAAGCAGTTTTTTGGTAGAAAAGTTCTTCAGGCAGCTGTTTCAGTTTGATTCCTCTGCTTATGAGAAAAACCTATTTTTTTTTTTATGTGGATTTAATTTTTTCAGCGGAAAATGGCTGTTTTTATTTTTAGCCCTCCCTCTCTAGTGACTCTTCTGTGGAGTACCACATCTTGGGTATTACTATCCCATACATCACTAGCTCATGGACTCTTGCCAATTACATGAAAGAAAATATAATTTATGTAAGAACTTACCTGATAAATTAATTTATTTCATAGAGTCCATGAGACCCACCCTTTTTATGGTGGTTATGTTTTTTTGTATAAAGCACAATAATATTTCCAGTTCCTTTTTTGATGCTTTTTACTCCTTTTTTAACACCCCACTACTTGGCTATTCGTTAAACTGAATTGTGGGTGTGGTGAGGGGTGTATTTATAGGCATTTTGAAGTTTGGGAAACTTTGCCCCTCCTGGTAGGATTGTATATCTCATACGTCACTAGCTCATGGACTCTTGTCAATAGGAAAGAAATTAATTTATCAGGTAAGTTTTTACATAAATTATGTTTTTTTTTATCACTTGCTGTACAAGCATTTGCTATTTCAAATCCCCAAAAGCAGGATAGCAGTAACAGACATATATTTTTACATACATGACACTTTAACCACTTAGTGACCAGAGCACTTTTCCATTTGTTGGCTGTTTGGGACCAGGGCTATTTTTACATTTCTGCGGTGCTCATTTACTGAACCCACACATATTATATACAGTTTTTCTCGCCATTAAATAGACTTTCTAAAGATACCATTATTTTTTTTAAATTATCATATCTTATAATTTACTATAAAAACATTATAAAATATAATGGAAAAATGGAAAAAAAACACTTTTTCTAACTCTGACCCCCAAAATATATTTCACATCTACAACTACCATGGTGGACAAATGGTTTCTAAATTTTGTCCTGAGTTTAGAAATATCCAATGTTTACATGTTCTTTGATTTTTTTGCAAGTTATATGGCAATAAGTACAAGTAGCACTTTGCTGTTTCCAAATAATTTTTTAATCAAAATTAGCGATAGTTACATTGTAACACTGATATCTGTCAGCAATCCCTGAATAACCCTTCACATGTATATATATTTTTTTTAAGTAGACAACCCAAAGTATTGATCTAGGCCCATTTTGGTATATTTCATGCCACCATTTCACTGTCAAATGCAATCAAATAAAAGAAAAACGTTCACTTTTTCATAAACTTTTTCACAAACTTTAGTTTTGTCACTGAAATTATTTACAAAAAGCTTGTGCAATTATGTCACAAATGGGTGTAAATGCTTCTCTGGGATCCCCTTTGTTTAGAAATAGCAGACATGTATGGCTTTGGCATTGCTTTTTGGCAATTAGAAGGCCGCTAAATGCTGCTGTGCACCACACGTGTATTAGTGTATTATGCCCAGCAGTGAAGGGGTTAATTAGGGAGCTTGCAGGGTTAATTTTAGCTTTAGTGTAGTGTAGTAGACAACCCAAAGTATTGATCTAGGCCCATTTTGGTATATTTCATGCACCATTTCACCGCCAAAAGTGATCAAATAAAAATTAATTTTTAACTTTTTCACAATTTTAGGTTTATAACTGAAATTATTTACAAACAGCATGTGCAATCATGGCACAAATGGTTGTAAATGCTTCTCTGGGATCCCCTTTGTTCAGAAATAGCAGACATATATGGCTTTGGCATTGGTTTTTGGTAATTAGAAGGCCGCTAAATGCCGCTGCGCACCACACTTGTATTATGCCAAGAAGTGAAGGGGTTAATTAGGTAGCTTGTAGGGAGCTTGTAGGGTTAATTTTAGCTTTAGTGTAGAGATCAGCCTCCCACTTGACACATCCCACCCCCTGATCCCTCCCAAACAGCTTTTCCCTCCCCCACCCCACAATTGTCCCCACCATCTTAAGTATTGGTAGTAAGTCTGCCAGTACTAAAATTAAAGGCTTTCTTTTGCTTAACTTGAAAAGAGGAAATGTGGGCTGTTTCCTTAAAATTAATTCCTTTATTTATTCAGATTAAAATCGGCAAACACAGCAAGGATAGGGTATGGTGTAGAAGGCGCAGCACAGTCTGGCTTACGCGTTTCGGATGAAATCCGTAGTCATAGCCTACTGTGCTGTGCTCCACACCTGTTTAAAACTAGTTAAAACAAATGTGATTGGCGCACACATGAAAAACAACGCCTTCAAGTTTAACCAATACTAACAGTATGTAAAGTTAACCCACTAGTGTAAGAACCGCACATTGCAATACATTGTCTGAGCCCATACAAACGTAATATACATACTGTGATAATTATGTGAATAACCAACATAGTGTTATGCATTACAGACAAAATGTCAAATATTAAGGGTTAGTGATCAATTATATATTACTAGAAATTCTATTGCCCAAATAGTGCGCATAGGAGACTCTATTAATATATCCTCATTCTCTAAGAGTTGAATCATTGCTCTTATCCTCTCTAGTGCACTGATGGGCAACAGAATTCAAACAGTACCCTCAGTATAAAATACCACAATAGTTGATATCATATGTCAAAAATAGATAAATCTATTAACAAATCCTATAAAAATGAAAACATGCAATAAGCAAATAATTTTAATTTTAAATTTTAATTTTAAATGAATAGTAACCTGTCAAATACTATATGTTATAAAGATGTCTTGGCAAATCGTCATCATAATAACATATGATAAAGACAACAAGCAAACAAATAGGACATCCCCATATAGTAATTTAATGTGATTTGATACAGGTTAAGCACACATGACCAACCGATGAGTCTTACATTATAATAAACTAGGAGATCATTGGTAGGTGTATTACGAAATACCATAATACTATTCCCACAGGTTCATTACGTCATATCTTGAATTTAGACCATCAGGCACCCGAGTGCCTAAGGTAAAAATCCAAAAAGCTTCGCGTCTGGCTAGCAATTGGTCCAAATTTCCCCCCCTCACAGGTCTAGAAACTTTCTCAATAGCACACCATGTAAATCCTTTGAGGTTATTATCATGGTAGACTCCAAAGTGTTGTACTATTGGAGTCGTGGATCTCTTAGTAGAGAAAGAGGAAAGATGTTCCCTAATTCTAGAGTTCAGGTCTCTGGAGGTGAGTCCCACATATTGAATCTGGCACAATGTGCATTCAATCATATAGACTACCGATTCCGTTTTACAATTCATACAGGAATTGATTTTGTAGCTTTTCCTCGTTTTTGCACTCACAAATTCCTTTGTCACCTTGGCATAATCACAGGGCTTGCACTTCCTGTGACCGCATCTATACATCCCAGTATGTACCAACCATGATCCCCTCTCATCTTTGTCAGTTTTTAACAGGGTTGGCGAGAGAATAGAGCCCAATGTGGGGCTCTTCCTGTAGGCACATCTGAGCCCTTGTCGGACTGTATCAACCAATTTATCCTCTGCCTTCAATATTGGAAAATGTTTCCTAATAATCTCACATACCTGAGGATATTGGGTACTGTGTGTTGTAACAAAAGTAATTCCCTGTTTGGTTGTACTGTGCTTATCTTTAGTTTTCAGTAAGCTCTCTCTAGGTGTTACCTGTACAGATTCTCTTGCCCTTTTGATCACTTTTTTGGGATACTTTCTCTCTTTTAATCTCATCTCCAATCTTTCTGCCTCCTTGCAAAAGTCCTCATTGGAGGTACAGTTCCTTTTAATCCTGGTATATTCTCCTTTGGCAATGGCAAAGGGAACATGTCTGGGATGACAGCTTGTTCCTAAGAGTAGGGAATTCCCTGAAATGACCCAAAGTATTGATCTAGGCCCATTTTGGTATATTTCATGCCACCATTTCACTGTCAAATGCAATCAAATAAAAGAAAAACGTTCACTTTTTCATAAACTTTTTCACAAACTTTAGTTTTGTCACTGAAATTATTTACAAAAAGCTTGTGCAATTATGTCACAAATGGGTGTAAATGCTTCTCTGGGATCCCCTTTGTTTAGAAATAGCAGACATGTATGGCTTTGGCATTGCTTTTTGGCAATTAGAAGGCCGCTAAATGCTGCTGTGCACCACACGTGTATTAGTGTATTATGCCCAGCAGTGAAGGGGTTAATTAGGGAGCTTGCAGGGTTAATTTTAGCTTTAGTGTAGTGTAGTAGACAACCCAAAGTATTGATCTAGGCCCATTTTGGTATATTTCATGCACCATTTCACCGCCAAAAGTGATCAAATAAAAATTAATTTTTAACTTTTTCACAATTTTAGGTTTATAACTGAAATTATTTACAAACAGCATGTGCAATCATGGCACAAATGGTTGTAAATGCTTCTCTGGGATCCCCTTTGTTCAGAAATAGCAGACATATATGGCTTTGGCATTGGTTTTTGGTAATTAGAAGGCCGCTAAATGCCGCTGCGCACCACACTTGTATTATGCCAAGAAGTGAAGGGGTTAATTAGGTAGCTTGTAGGGAGCTTGTAGGGTTAATTTTAGCTTTAGTGTAGAGATCAGCCTCCCACTTGACACATCCCACCCCCTGATCCCTCCCAAACAGCTTTTCCCTCCCCCACCCCACAATTGTCCCCACCATCTTAAGTATTGGTAGTAAGTCTGCCAGTACTAAAATTAAAGGCTTTCTTTTGCTTAAAAAATATATATTCAGCAGTGATGGATCCCCCCTTAGCCCCCAACCTCCCTGATCCCTCCCAAACAGCTCTCTAACCCTCTCTCCCCTGTTACCTATTTGCACACATCTTGGGTACTGGCAGCTGTCTGCCAGTACCTAGTTTGCCATATAATTAGTTTTTTGTTTTTTTAAATCCAAGTTTACCTGCCCCCCTCCCAGATCCTTTGGATAATATTTATCCACCTCCCCTCCCTCCATCAATTACACTTTTTATGTTCCATAGTGTAGCGGTCCCATCCGCACCCCTGTGCACGATCCCGCCCCCCTCTGACGTATTTCCCCCAGCGCTGGGCCGCCCACCCGCCTCCCTGCAATGGCTCCCACCCACCAATGATCAGCACCATCGCTGGCCGATGCAGAGAGGGCCACAGAGTAGCCCTCTCTGCATTGGTGGGTAAAAAAGGTATTGCAATGATGCCTCAATATCAAGGCATCACGGCAATACCTTGAAAGCAGCTGGAAGCGATCACGATCACTTCCACTGCTTGAAAACCCAGAGGACACCCCATGTAGGACTTGCCTGGCACGTCCTCGGTCTTTAAAGGTTAACACATTTTCTTTTCTCTAGTTTCTCTATCATTACTCATTCTCAGATTAGACTATTTATATTAGACTTATTTCCTTTTACCTTATCTTCATGCCCATACCTTCTCCTTTAGATTGTAAACTTGAGATCTGCTCTACCTATTGTATGTAAGTGATCTCCTATTGGTTGTGCTGAAGGGCAGGGCATTCCTCTCCTTTTATATAACATAACTAAATGATTATTATACAGTCTAACACATATAACATACCCCTTGTTGTACTTGTATGTATATGTAATACATCCCTCTAATGTTTTGAACTTTGTATAGGGCTGTGTAATCTGTTGGCGCTTTATAAATAAACAATAATATTAATAAAGATAATAAGAACAGCTGCTTCGATTGTTGCATTAAGCAAAAGGTGATTGCATCTCATATGCCTCTGCCAGATGTACTGTAAGTGTATCATATTAAAGGGACATGAAACCCACTTCTTTTCTTTCATTATTCAGATAGAGCATGTCATTTTAAATAACTTTCCAATTTATTTCTATTTAAATATTTATTTTTAAGGCTACATATTACAGTCAACAAATTCAAACTGTAGAGATAGTCAAGTTAGGTTACATTTTCCACATTACAAAGTAAAGAGATTTTCCCAGGATGCAGTTAACTATATAGATATATGCCTGGGTTACCTTGTATAGATGTATATGTATTTCACAACTAGTATATTTCAGTAACTGAGTGTAGATTGTTCATGAACACAAGAAAGAAAAGTCCATAATCCCGGTGTGGGATAAAGCCGTTATTACCTGAGACTTTCAGTTAGCTGATATCATACATTGTAGGTATTGCGATGTTATCACTATACAAAGATTTGCACCAACAACATTGGCATTTAAAAATTGGAGGGGGGGGAGAAGAAGAAGAAAAAAAAAAGGAGGAATCATGAAAGGTAGGTGTCATCTGATTGAGGGATCCTAGTGTGAGGTTTTTGAATGTGTGGGGAGGGAATTCCAAGGTTCCCAAACATCTGAATAAAGGTCCAAAGTTCCCCTATTTATGGAAACCGCTTCTTCCATTTTCCTAATATACCAATTTATTTATTTTATCTAATTTGTTTTGTTCTTTGTATCCTTTGTTAAAAGTATCCTTAGGTAGGCTCCGAAGTTGCTGATTGGTGGCTGCACAAATTTGCCTCTTGTCATTGGATTTCATTTGGTTCCCAGCAGTGCATTGCTGTTCCTTCAACATAAAATACCAACAGAATAAAGCAAAATAGATAATAGAAGTAAATTGGAAAATTGTTTAAAATTGCATGGTCTTTCTGACTTATGAAAAAAAAAAATGATGGGTTTCATGTCCCTTTAACCCCTTAATGACAACTGACGTACCAGGTACGTCATGCATTAACAAGCAGTTAATGACAATAGACGTACCTGGTACGTCAGTTGTCAAACAGAGTGCTGGAAGCGATCACAAATGCTTCCAGCAGCTCTGAGGGTATTGCAGTGATGCCTCGATATGGAGGCATCCTGCAATACCACTTTACAAGCCTCCGATGCAGAGAGAGCCACTCTGTGGCCCTCTCTGCACCGGTAGCGATAGTGCCAGTGTCCGCCGGGTGCACGATGCGCGTGCGCGTGCACGATGCGCGTGTGCGTGCACGATGCGCGTGTGCGTGCACGATGCGCGAGTGTGCACGTGAGCGTGCATGTGCGTGTGCACGGGGCGCGCGTGCACGTGCGCGCACGTGCACCCATTAGCCACACTGACACCAATGAATGAGGGCAGAAAGGGGAAAAAAAAGGGATTTTTTTTAAAAAAAAATATAAAAGGATCTGGGAGGGGGTGGGGGTATTGTGGGGGGCTGCTACACTACAGAAATAGTTTTTTAAGTAAAAAATAAAATAAAAATACTTTTTGGGGGGTTTTTGGGGCCAAACTGGGTACTGGCAGACAGCTGCCAGTACCCAAGATGGCGGTAATTAGGTAGGGGAGAGGGTTAGAGAGCTGGAGGGGGGATCAGGGAGGTTGGGGCTAAGGCAGGGGTCCATCACAGCTAAAATACTTTATTATTTTTATTTTTAAAAACCTCTTTTATTTAGTACTGGCAGACTTTCTGCCAGTACTTAAGATGGCGGGAACAATTGTGGGGTGGGGGAGGGAAGAGAGCTGTTTGGGAGGGATCAGGGGGTGGGATGTGTCAGGTGGGAGGCTGATCTCTAAAATTAACCCTGCAAGCTCCCTACAAGCTACCTAATTTAACCCCTTCACTGCTGGGCATAATTAACGTGTGGTGCGCAGCAGCATTTAGCGGCCTTCTAATTACCAAAAAGCAACGCCAAAGCCATATAAGTCTGCTATTTCTGAACAAAGGGGATCCCAGAGAAGCTTTTACAACAATTTCTGCCATAATTGCACAAGCTGTTTGTAAATAATTTCAGTGAGAAACCTAAAATTGTGAAAAATGTTTTTTTTTTTTTTATTTGCTCGCATTTGGCGGTGAAATGGTGGCATAAAATATACCAAAATGGGCCTAGATCAATACTTGGGGTTGTCTACTACACTACACTAAAGCTAAAATTAACCCTACAAGCTCCCTACAAGCTCCCTAATTAACCCCTTCACTCCTGGGCATAAAACACGTGTGGTGCGCAGCGGCATTTAGCGGCCTTCTAATTACCAAAAAGCAACCCCAAAGCCATATAAGGCCTCGCTTCCATTGAGTCGTAATTCAGTTTGCGTGCACTCGCAAACCGATAAATATGCTGTCGGAAGCAATATCGTTTATCGACTGTTTCCAATGGCGCGTTATACCTCAATATCGGCAGCCGGACTTCGGCTGCCGAAAAGATCTTCGCGTCCCATAGAAAGTAATAGAAGCCGTTAATCGATAAATTATACCAGGTTTCCAATGAAAGCGCTAACCGTTAATACATTGTCGGAGGCTGTCGATACATTGAGAAATATTACCCCCAGCTCAACTAGGTGTAAAAGAGGAAAATTGTGCTTTCTGAGACCTATTTTCTATTTAAATTATAAAACTTGCAAATAATGCAAGTGTTTTAATGTAGAAATAAATTGTTATAAGTAATATTTATTGTTGTCTCATGTATAGAAATAGTTGAACTTATATTCTAATAGAAATATCAATATATATTTAAATATAATAATATATGCAAGAACATATATACAGAATGCAAACTAGACCTATGCCTAGGGCAGCAATAAATATTACTTATATTTATGAAGTGTTAAATATAATTATATTAGAAAATAGTATTTGATTATTAAAAATATGGATAAGTGTTTTTTATTTTTCTTGAGAGGCGATCACAGGTAAGAAGCACGGACGTTAAACGTAAATTCTATAGCGTAAGGTCGGGTTACCTTAGCAACTAATTGATTTTCAAGAAATCCGACGTTAGATGGAAGCGTTAACACAACGTTAACTTACAGCTACACGAAAAGAGCGACTGCGCGCAACACGCTAATCTTTTCAATGGAAACCTGGTACTAAAATGCAGCCGTAAATTACTTTTAGCTGTCGGCCGCTTCGGTAGCTTACGGCTCCATTTTTAACGACTCAATGGAAGCGAGGCCTAAGTCTGCTATTTCTGAAAAAAGGGGATCCCAGAGAAGCATTTACAACCATTTGTGCCATAATTGCAGAAGCTGTTTGTAAATAATTTCAGTGGGAAACCTAAAGTTTGTGACAAATTTTGTGAAAAAGTGAACTTTTTTTTTTTTGATCGCATTTGGCGGTGAAATGGTGGCATGAAATATACCAAAATGGGCCTAGATCAATACTTTGGGATGTCTACTAAAAATATATATATACATGTCAAGGGATATTCAGGTATTCCTGACAGATATCAGGGTTCCAATGTAACTAGCGCTAATTTTGAAAAAAAGTGGTTTGGAAATAGCAAAGTGCTACTTGTATTTATTGCCCCATAACTTGCAAAAAAAGCAAAGAACATGTAAACATTGGGTATTTCTAAACTCAGGACAAAATTTAGAAACTATTTAGCATGGGTGTTTTTTGGTGGTTGTAGATGTGTAACAGATTTTGGGGGTCAAAGTTAGAAAAAGTGTGTTTTTTTTCCATTTTTTCCTCATATTTTATTATTTTTTTTTTAGTATATTATAAGACATGATGAAAATAATGGTATCTTTAGAAAGTCCATTTAATGGTGAGAAAAACGGTATATAATATGTGTGGGTACAGTAAATGAGTAAGAGGGAAATTACAGCTAAACACAAACACTGCAGAAATGTAAAAATAGCCATTGTCATTAAGGGTAAGAAAATTGAAAAATGGTCCGGTCATTAAGGGGTTAATTAGCTTTTTTAAAAATAAGCAAATTGGTCACAACAGGCAAATTTAGCCAAAACTCACTACAAAAGATAGCCGTCTTCTTGCTGGTGACCTCTGTTGTAAGAAGTTGTCCAAAAAGAATGAAAAGAGCTTCAGACACAGAAAATGTTTATATCTGATGCATGAAATGGAGCAAAATCACATTTTTGTTAACATCTGATCAGATTAAATGACAAAATACAAACGTTCATATGTTTTACAAATAAAGATACAAACATTTGAACATAAACGGCCAGATAACGAGTTTTGCGGTATGAGGGGTGCAGTACTAACTTGCACGTTATTGTCACCGCTCACTTACCTACAGCGCTACTATTACAGGTTTTTACAAACCCGGCGTTAGCAGGCAAGAAGTGAGCGTACAGAAAAATTGTGCTCCATACCGCACTCCAATACCAGCGCTGCTTAAGTCAGCGGTGAGCTGGTTGTACGTGCTCGTGCACGATTTCCCCATAGACATCAATGGGGAGAGCCGGCTGAGAAAAAGCCTAACACCTGTAAAAAAGCACTGTAAAGCTCCGTAATGCAGCCCCATTGATTCCTATTGGGAAACTAAATTTATGTTTACACCTAACACCCTAACATGAACCCAGAGTCTAAACACCCCTAATCTTACACTTATTAACCCTTAATCTCCCGCCCTCGACATCGCCGACACCTACATTATACTTATTAACCCCTAATCTGCCGCTCGGACATTGCCGTCACTATAATAAACATATTAACCCCTAAACCGCCACACTCCCGCATCACAAACATTAGTTAAATATTATTAACCCCTAGTCTGCTGCCCCTAACATCGCCGCCACCTACCTACAATTATTAACCCCTAATCTGCCGTCCCCAACATCGCCGCCACTATACTAAATTTATTAACCCCTAAACCTAAGTCTAACCCTAACACCCCTTAACTTAAATATAATTAAAATAAATCTAAATAAAACCTACTATTAATAACTAAATAATTCCTATTTAAAACTAAATACTTACCTGTAAAATAAACCTTAAGCTAGCTACAATATAACTAATAGTTACATTGTATCTATCTTAGGGTTTATTTTTATTTTACAGCTAAGTTTGTATTTATTTTAACTAGGTAGAATAGTTACTAAATAGTTATTAACTATGTACTAACTACCTAGATAAAATAAATACAAATTTACCTGTAAAATAAAACCTAACCTAAGTTACACTAACACCTAACTTTACACTACAATTAAATAAATTACCTAAATTAAACACAATTAACTAAATTAAATACAATTACCTAAATTACAAAAAAAACAAACACTAAATTACACAAAATAAAAAACAAATGACAAGATATTTAAACTAATTACACCTAATCTAATAGCCCTATCAAAATAAAAAGACCTCCAAAATAAAAAGAAACCTAGCCTAAACAAAACTACCAATAGCCCTTAAAAGGGCCTTTTGCGGGGCATTGCCCCAAAGAAATCAGCTCTTTTACCTGAAACAAATAAATACAAACAACCCCCCCAACAGTAAAAACTCACCACCCACACAACCAACCCCCCAAATAAAACCCTAACTAAAAAAAACCTAAGCTCCCCATTGCCCTGAAAAGGGCATTTGTATGGGCATTGCCCTTAAAAGGGCATTTAGCTCTATTGCAGCCCAAAGCCCTAACCTAAAAATAAAACCCACCCAATAAACCCTTAAAAAAACCTAACACTAACCCCTGAAGATCCACTTACAGTTTTGAAGAGCCGACATCCATCCTCAACGAAGCCGGGAGAAGTCCTGATCGAAGCTGAAAGAAGTCCTCAACTAAGCCGGGAGAAGTCTTAATCCAAGCCGAGAGAAGTGGTCCTCCAGACGGGCAGAAGTCTTCATCCAGAAGGCATCTTCTATCTTCAGCCATCCGGCGCGGAGCATCCTCTTCTGACGACGACTACCCGACGAATGAAGGTTCCTTTAAGTGACGTCATCCAAGATGGCGTCCCTTAGATTCCGATTGGCTGATAGAATTCTATCAGCCAATCGGAATTAAGGTTGAAAAAATCATATTGGCTGATACAATCAGCCAATAGGATTGAGCTTCAATTCTATTGGCTGATCCAATCAGCCAATAGTATTGAGCTTGCATTCTATTGGCTGATTGGAACAGCCAATAGAATGCAAGCTCAATCCTATTGGCTGATTGGATCAGCCAATAGGATTGAAGTTGGTTGGTTGGTTTGCGGTAAGGCCAAAAAAGTGTGCGGGACAGCTGTACCTACAAGACTCGTAATAGCAGCGGTAGTAAAAAAGCAGCATTATGAGCCTTAACGCTGCTTTTTTACTCATAACGCAAAACTCGTAATCTAGCCGAAAGACTTTTAGCTGATTTGTACATGTAGCGCTGAGTTTCCTATTAGTAAGGGTGCCAGGTGCCAAATACTGGACAATCTGTCAATCATTGGGCACATTGGCAGGTGGGGTCACACAATGACTAGGGATGGGTGAATGTTTTGCAACATTTAAAAATTCCGAATGTTTGTACAACATTCTAACATTTGTTTAATGCAATAGTATTTATAATGCTCTCTATAAATGTTATATTCAAATCAAATTATGAATATTCAATATAGAAAAAAAAACTAATCAATATATTTGTATCTATTATGTATCAATTTACTAAATTCCGCATGTGACGTCCAGGGTTAACCAACGCTGCGCCAGTCACTTGTTTGGCACATACAGAGTTAACAGACCCTTTCTACTTTCACTAATCTGTCACAGTCTAGCCACTCCAGGCCTGTGACTTAGTTCAGTGGGTGCCAGGGTTAACAACACTCTCTAATCTGTACTAGACTTAGAAAAAATGCCCAAAACTCCCCTTTACTGCCACTCAAACTAAATAAGCTGCCACCACTTACGATTTATTTATGGGAAATCCTAAGGAAAAACCAAGACTGACAATTTAACTCCCAGAATACAAATTAGCAAATAATAACCTAAAATCACAGTACTAATCCTACCAGTCTCTTTCAGTAATGTGGTTCAAATATTAGACAAAGGCAAGAAATTAATAATTTAATATTTATTATGCGAAAACATATGCACAGTGCATTATTAATAAAAGATGTTAACAAATAGAATTATACACAAACAAACAGTTTTAAAAAGAAAAAGAAAAAAAAAGAAAAATAATCCCATACTTAACTAGCTTTCGATATCTGTGCTAGGGAGATGGCAGGAAAAATGGTCACTCACTCTGTAGTATACAGACTCCCATGAAGAATGAACAACTTGAATTGTTAAACACAAAATTTTATACTTTTCATGATATCAAATTGCTTGACCCACCCTCTTTCCAGAGGGCTAGGAAACCCCTCTCATTTACGACAGTCAATAAAGTCCTGAGTCTTTGCCTGAAATTATAGAACATGTTATAACTTCTGCTATGTACATCTATTTCATATACACAGAAAGGCACACTTTTAGTGATGTTGTGAGGAGTATTTTGAAACCAAACACCATATATATTGCATTCTTTATGTTTCTGAGGCAGTGAAATCACTAGGGGGTGGGGGGGGGGGGTGCGGATCGCACCCGGTGACACCCTCCAAGGGGTGACACCACCACATTAATTTAACATTAATCATGATGACACTGTTTTTTTTCCCCTAATGATGGTTCCCACTTCCCCGACAGTTTCCCCTGTCGTTCTGCAATCTCCGGCGCTCCACCCCCACTGCAGCTACTACCACTATCCACTGTGTGAAACTGAGAAGCAGTGCTATCTCTTGTCTGCCACCCACTGGAGTCATCAGGTACTCCTCCCTCAGACCATCAATGCCACAAAACGGGAGGCGGACATTACGTGACGTGTGAGCCAAACCGTATGTCATGTGGCTCCAGTCACAAGTTTTTGGCACACTGCTGTGTGAGGTGGTGGTGGCAGCGTGGACTCTCTGGGTGAGACAGTGTGGCGCTGAACAACTCCGTTTCGGTGAAGAAAGTCAAGAGTCAATGTCTGTGACAGAGTGAGGAAGCAGGATGCTGGTGAGGAGGAAATCGAATTCTTGCTTCATCTCTGTGGAGTAAGTCAGTGAGTAACTAATGTAATCATACCAAGCTAGCTGATCTAGTACAGTGTATGGGGGTACAGCGGATGCCGGGCGATACAGCCAGCCAAGTACAGACTGAGACAGAGAGCACCGGCGGGGTGACTTGTTATGCAAGGGAAGGCACTGGACAGCAGCAAGCAGGAACTCAGAGGGGGGGAGGCCCAAGCCGCCGGGCACGGTGTTGTGGCTGGCCTGGCGGCTCTCTAGTTACACTGGGTCCTGGTGGTCACACACTGTATGCTGCATTGACAGCTGAGTCATTAAAAACTTCTGTTCATCATTCTTGGATTCAACCACTACTGGCACAGTGTTGGCAATCAGGATGTACCCAGCTACCATATGGCTAAGCAAATAGTGTACTGTATGGCTAAGAAAATAGTGTACTGTGTGGCTAAGCAAATAGTGTACTCTGTATGGCTTAGCAAATAGTGTACTGTATGGTTTAGCAAATAGTGTACTGTATGGCTAAGCAAATAGTGTACTGTATGGTTAAGCAAATAGTGTACTGTATGGCTAAGCAAATAGTGTACTGTATGGCTTAGCAAATAGTGTACTGTATGGCTTAGCAAATAGTGTGCTGTATGGCTAAGCAAATAGTGTACTGTATGGTTAAGCAAATAGTGTACTGTATGGCTTAGCAAATAGTGTGCTGTATGGCTAAGCAAATAGTGTACTGTATGGCTTAGCAAATAGTGTACTGTATGGATAAGCAAATAGTGTACTGTATGGCTAAACAAATAGTGTACTGTATAGATAAGCAAATAGTGTACTGTATGGCTAAACAAATAGTGTACTGTATGGCTTAGCAAATAGTGTACTGTATGGTTTAGCAAATAGTGTACTATATGGCTTAGCAAATAGTGTACTGTATGGTTTAGCAAATAGTGTACTGTATGGCTTAGCAAATAGTGTACTGTATGGCTTAGCAAATAGTGTACTGTATGGTTTAGCAAATAGTGTACTGTATGACTAAGCAAATAGTGTACTGTATGGATAAGCAAATAGTGTACTGTATGGCTAAACAAATAGTGTAATGTATGGCTAAGCAAATAGTGTACTGTATGACTTAGCAAATAGTATACTGTATGACTTACAAATAGTGTACTGTATGGCTTAGCAAATAGTGTACTGTATGGCTAAACAAATAGTGTACTGTATGGTTAAACAAATAGTGTACTGTATGGCTAAACAAATAGTGTACTGTATGGTTAAACAAATAGTGTACTGTATGGCTTAGCAAATAGTGTACTGTATGGCTTAGCAAATAGTGTACTGTATGGTTAAGCAAATAGTGTACTGTATGGTTAAACAAATAGTGTACTGTATGGCTAAACAAATAGTGTACTGTATGGTTAAACAAATAGTGTACTGTATGGCTTAGCAAATAGTGTACTGTATGGCTTAGCAAATAGTGTACTGTATGGTTAAGCAAATAGTGTACTGTATGGCTAAGCAAATAGTGTACTGTATGACTAAGCAAATAGTGTACTGTATGGCTAAGCAAATAGTGTACTGTATGGCTAAGCAAATAGTGTACTGTATGGCTAAGCAAATAGTGTACTGTATGACTAAGCAAATAGTGTACTGTATGGCTAAGCAAATAGTGTACTGTATGGCTAAAGAAATAGTGTACTGTATGGTTAAACAAATAGTGTACTGTATGGCTAAACAAATAGTGTACTGTATGGCTAAACAAATAGTGTACTGTATGGCTAAACAAATAGTGTACTGTATGGTTAAACAAATAGTGTACTGTATGGCTAAGCAAATAGTGTACTGTATGGCTAAGCAAATAGTGTACTGTATGACTAAGCAAATAGTGTACTGTATGGCTAAACAAATAGTGTACTGTATGGTTAAACAAATAGTGTACTGTATGGCTAAGCAAATAGTGTACTGTATGACTAAGCAAATAGTGTACTGTATGGTTAAACAAATAGTGTACTGTATGGATAAGCAAATAGTGTACTGTATGGCTAAACAAATAGTGTACTGTATGGTTAAACAAATAGTGTACAGTATGGCTAAGCAAATATTGTACTGTATGGTTTAGCAAATAGTGTACTGTATGGCTTAGCAAATAGTGTACTGTATGGCTTAGAAAATAGTGTACTGTATGGCTTAGCAAATAGTGTACTGTATGGCTAAGCAAATAGTGTACTGTATGGCTTAGCAAATAGTGTACAGTATGGCTTAGCAAACAGTGTACTGTATGGCTTAGCAAATAGTGTACTGTATGGCTAAGCAAATAGTGTACTGTATGGTTAAGCAAATAGTGTACTGTATGGCTAAGCAAATAGTGTACTGTATGGCTAAGCAAATAGTGTACTGTATGGCTAAGCAAATAGTGTACTGTATGGCTTAGCAAATAGTGTACTGTATGGCTAAGCAAATAGTGTACTGTATGACTAAGCAAATAGTGTACTGTATGGCTTAGCAAATAGTGTACTGTATGGCTTAGCAAATAGTGTACTGTATGGCTAAGCAAATAGTGTACTGTATGGTTAAACAAATAGTGTACTGTATGGCTAAACAAATAGTGTACTGTATGGTTAAACAAATAGTGTACTGTATGGATAAGCAAATAGTGTACTGTATGGCTAAACAAATAGTGTACTGTATGGTTAAACAAATAGTGTACTGTATGGCTAAGCAAATAGTGTACTGTATGGTTTAGCAAATAGTGTACTGTATGGCTAAGCAAATAGTGTACTGTATGGCTAAGCAAATAGTGTACAGTATGGCTTAGCAAACAGTGTACTGTATGGCTTAGCAAATAGTGTACTGTATGACTAAGCAAATAGTGTACTGTATGACTAAGCAAATAGTGTACTGTATGGCTAAGCAAATAGTGTACTGTATGGCTTAGCAAATAGTGTACTGTATGGCTAAGCAAATAGTGTACTGTATGACTAAGCAAATAGTGTACTGTATGGCTTAGCAAATAGTGTACTGTATGGCTTAGCAAATAGTGTACTGTATGGCTAAGCAAATAGTGTACTGTATGGCTAAGCAAATAGTGTACTGTATGGCTTAGCAAATAGTGTACTGTATGGCTTAGCAAATAGTGTACTGTATGGCTAAGCAAATAGTGTACTGTATGGTTTAGCAAATAGTGTACTGTATGACTAACCAAATAGTGTACTGTATGGCTAAACAAATAGTGTACTGTATGGCTTAGCAAATAGTGTACTGTATGGTTAAGCAAATAGTGTACTGTATGGTTTAGCAAATAGTGTACTGTATGGCTAAACAAATAGTGTACTGTATGGCTTAGCAAATAGTGTACTGTATGGCTTAGCAAATAGTGTACTGTATGGTTAAGCAAATAGTGTACTGTATGGTTTAGCAAATAGTGTACTGTATGGCTAAACAAATAGTGTACTGTATGGCTTAGCAAATAGTGTACTGTATGGCTTAGCAAATAGTGTACTGTATGGCTTAGCAAATAGTGTACTGTATGGTTAAGCAAATAGTGTACTGTATGGTTTAGCAAATAGTGTACTGTATGACTAAGCAAATAGTGTACTGTATGGCTAAGCAAATAGTGTACTGTATGGTTAAACAAATAGTGTACTGTATGGTTTAGCAAATAGTGTACTGTATGGCTTAGCAAATAGTGTACTGTATGGCTAAGCAAATAGTGTACTGTATGGTTTAGCAAATAGTGTACTGTATGGCTTAGCATATAGTGTACTGTATGGCTAAGCAAATAGTGTACTGTATGGTTAAGCAAATAGTGTACTGTATGGCTTAGCAAATAGTGTACTGTATGGTTAAGCAAATAGTGTACTGTATGGTTAAGCAAATAGTGTACTGTATGACTAAGCAAATAGTGTACTGTATGGCTTAGCAAATAGTGTACTGTATGGCTAAGCAAATAGTGTACTGTATGGCTAAACAAATAGTGTACTGTGTGGCTAAACAAATAGTGTACTGTATGGTTTAGCAAATAGTGTACTGTATGGTTAAGCAAATAGTGAACTGTATGACTAAGCAAATAGTGTACTGTATGGTTAAGCAAATAGTGTACTGTATGGTTAAGCAAATAGTGAACTGTATGACTAAACAAATAGTGTACTGTATGGCTAAGCAAATAGTGTACTGTATGGCTAAGCAAATAGTGTACTGTATGGCTAAGCAAATAGTGTACTGTATGGCTAAGCAAATAGTGTACTGTATGGTTAAGCAAATAGTGTACTGTATGACTAAGCAAATAGTGTACTGTATGGCTAAGCAAATAGTGTACTGTATGGCTAAGCAAATAGTGTACTGTATGGCTAAGCAAATAGTGTACTGTATGGCTAAGCAAATAGTGTACTGTATGACTAAGCTAATAGTGTACTGTATGGTTAAGCAAATAGTGTACTGTATGGCTAAGCAAATAGTGTACTGTATGACTAAGCAAATAGTGTACTGTATGGTTAAGCAAATAGTGTACTGTATGGCTTAGCAAATAGTGTACTGTATGGCTTAGCAAATAGTGTACTGTATGGCTTAGCAAATAGTGTACTGTATGGCTTAGCAAATAGTGTACTGTATGGCTTAGCAAATAGTGTACTGTATGGCTAAGCAAATAGTGTACTGTATGGCTTAGCAAATAGTGTACTGTATGGCTAAGCAAATAGTGTACTGTATGGCTTAGCAAATAGTGTACTGTATGGTCTTAGCAAATAGTGTACTGTATGGCTTAGCAAATAGTGTACTGTATGGCTTAGCAATAGTGTACTGTATGGCTAAGCAAATAGTGTACTGTATGGCTAAGCAAATAGTGTACTGTATGGCTAAGCAAATAGTGTACTGTATGGCTAAGCAAATAGTGTACTGTATGGCTAAGCAAATAGTGTACTGTATGGCTTAGCAAATAGTGTACTGTATGGTTAAGCAAATAGTGTACTGTATGGCTTAGCAAATAGTGTACTGTATGGCTAAGCAAATAGTGTACTGTATGGTTTAGCAAATAGTGTACTGTATGGCTAAGCAAATAGTGTACTGTATGGCTAAGCAAATAGTGTACTTTATGGTTTAGCAAATAGTGTACTGTATGGTTTAGCAAATAGTGTACTGTATGGTTTAGCAAATAGTGTACTGTATGGCTAAGCAAATAGTGTACTGTATGGCTAAGCAAATAGTGTACTGTATGGTTTAGCAAATAGTGTACTGTATGGCTAAGCAAATAGTGTACTGTATGGCTAAGCAAATAGTGTACTGTATGGCTAAGCAAATAGTGTACTGTATGGCTTAGCAAATAGTGTACTGTATGGCTAAGCAAATAGTGTACTGTATGGCTTAGCAAATAGTGTACTGTATGGTTTAGCAAATAGTGTACTGTATGGCTTAGCAAATAGTGTACTGTATGGCTTAGCAAATAGTGTACTGTATGGTTTAGCAAATAGTGTACTGTATGGTTTAGCAAATAGTGTACTGTATGACTAAGCAAATAGTGTACTGTATGGCTTAGCAAATAGTGTACTGTATGGCTAAGCAAATAGTGTACTGTATGGTTTAGCAAATAGTGTACTGTATGGCTAAGCAAATAGTGTACTGTATGGTTAAGCAAATAGTGTACTGTATGGCTTAGCAAATAGTGTACTGTATGGATTAGCAAATAGTGTACTGTATGGTTTAGCAAATAGTGTACTGTATGGCTAAGCAAATAGTGTACTGTATGGCTTAGCAAATAGTGTACTGTATGGCTAAGCAAATAGTGTACTGTATGGCTTAGCAAATAGTGTACTGTATGGTTAAGCAAATAGTATACTGTATGGCTAAGCAAATAGTGTACTGTATGGCTTAGCAAATAGTGTACTGTATGGTTTAGCAAATAGTGTACTGTATGGTTAAGCAAATAGTGTACTGTATGGCTAAGCAAATAGTGTACTGTATGGCTAAGCAAATAGTGTACTGTATGGTTAAGCAAATAGTGTACTGTATGGCTAAGCAAATAGTGTACTGTATGGCTAAGCAAATAGTGTACTGTATGGCTAAGCAAATAGTGTACTGTATGGCTAAACAAATAGTGTACTGTATGGCTTAGCAAATAGTGTACTGTATGGTTTAGCAAATAGTGTACTGTATGGCTAAACAAATAGTGTACTGTATGGCTAAACAAATAGTATACTGTATGGCTAAGCAAATAGTGTACTGTATGGCTAAGCAAATAGTGTACTGTATGGCTAAGCAAATAGTGTACTGTATGGCTAAACAAATAGTGTACTGTATGACTAAGCAAATAGTGTACTGTATGGTTTAGCAAATAGTGTACTGTATGGTTAAGCAAATAGTGTACTGTATGGCTAAGCAAATAGTGTACTGTATGGTTTAGCAAATAGTGTACTGTATGGCTAAGCAAATAGTGTACTGTATGGCTAAACAAATAGTGTACTGTATGGCTTAGCAAATAGTGTACTGTATGGTTTAGCAAATAGTGTACTGTATGGCTAAACAAATAGTGTACTGTATGGCTAAACAAATAGTATACTGTATGGCTAAGCAAATAGTGTACTGTATGGCTAAGCAAATAGTGTACTGTATGGCTAAGCAAATAGTGTACTGTATGGCTAAACAAATAGTGTACTGTATGACTAAGCAAATAGTGTACTGTATGGTTTAGCAAATAGTGTACTGTATGGTTAAGCAAATAGTGTACTGTATGGCTTAGCAAATAGTGTACTGTATGGCTAAGCAAATAGTGTACTGTATGGCTAAACAAATAGTGTACTGTATGGCTTAGCAAATAGTGTACTGTATGGTTTAGCAAATAGTGTACTGTATGGCTAAACAAATAGTGTACTGTATGGCTAAACAAATAGTGTACTGTATGGCTAAGCAAATAGTGTACTGTATGGCTTAGCAAATAGTGTACTGTATGGCTTAGCAAATAGTGTACTGTATGGTTTAGCAAATAGTGTACTGTATGGCTAAGCAAATAGTGTACTGTATGGCTAAACAAATAGTGTACTGTATGGCTAAGCAAATAGTGTACTGTATGGCTAAGCAAAGAGTGTACTGTATGGTTTAGCAAATAGTGTACTGTATGGCTTAGCAAATAGTGTACTGTATGGCTTAGCAAATAGTGTACTGTATGGTAAGCAACTAGTGTACTGTATGGCTTAGCAAATAGTGTACTGTATGGCTTAAGCAAATAGTGTACTGTATGGCTTAGCAAATAGTGTACTGTATTGCTTAGCAAATAGTGTACTGTAAGGCTTCAAGCAAATTGTGTACTGTATGGCTTAGCAAATAGTGTACTGTATGGTTTAGCAAATAGTGTTACTGTATGGTAAGCAAATAGTGTACTGTATATGCTAAGCAAAATAGTGTACTGTATGGTAAGCAAATAGTGTACTGTATTGGTAGCAAATAGTGTACTGTATGGCTTAGCAAATAGTGTACTGTATGGCTTTAGCAAATAGTGTACTGTATGGTTAAGCAAATAGTGTACTGTATGGCTTAGCAAATAGTGTACTGTTTATGGCTAAGCAAATAGTGTTACTGTATGGCCTAAGCAAATAGTGTACTGTATGATTAAGCAAATAGTGTACTGTATGGTTTAGCAAATAGTATACTGTATGGCTAAGCAAATAGTGTACTGTATGGTTTAGCAAATAGTGTACTGTATGGCTAAGCAAATAGTGTACTGTATGGTTTAGCAAATAGTGTACTGTATGGCTAAGCAAATAGTGTACTGTATGGCTAAGCAAATAGTGTACTGTATGACTAAGCAAATAGTGTACTGTATGGTTTAGCAAATAGTGTACTGTATGACTAAGCAAATAGTGTACTGTATGGTTTAGCAAATAGTGTACTGTATGGCTAAGCAAATAGTGTACTGTATGGCTAAGCAAATAGTGTACTGTATGGTTTAGCAAATAGTGTACTGTATGGCTAAGCAAATAGTGTACTGTATGGCTAAGCAAATAGTGTACTGTATGGCTAAGCAAATAGTGTACTGTATGTTTAGCAAATAGTGTACTGTATGGATAAGCAAATAGTGTACTGTATGGCTTAGCAAATAGTGTACTGTATGGCTAAGCAAATAGTGTACTGTATGGTTTAGCAAATAGTGTACTGTATGGCCTAGCAAATAGTGTACTGTATGGCTTAGCAAATAGTGTACCTGTAATGGTTAAGCACAATAGTGTACTGTATGGCTTAAGCAAAATAGTGTACTGTATGGCTAAGCAAATAGTGTACTGTATGGGCTTAGCAAATAGTGTACTGTATGGCTTAGCAAATAGTGTACTGTATGGCTAAGCAAATAGTGTACTGTATGGCTTAAGCAAATAGTGTACTGTATGGCTAAGCAAATAGTGTACTGTATGGTTAAGCAAATAGTGTACTGTATGGTCTAAGCAAATAGTGTACTGTATGGTTAAGCAAATAGTTTACTGTATGGCTTAGCAAATAGTGTACTGTATGGTCTAGCAAATAGTGTACTGTATGGTTAAGCAAATAGTTTACTGTATGGCTAAGCAAATAGTGTACTGTATGGTTTAGCAAATAGTGTACTGTATGGTTTAGCAAATAGTGTACTGTATGGTTTAGTAAATAGTGTACTGTATGGCTAAGCAAATAGTGTACTGTATGGCTAAGCAAATAATGTACTTATGGCTAAGCAAATAGTGTACTGTATGGCTTAGCAAATAGTGTACTGTATGGTTTAGCAAATAGTGTACTGTATGGCTTAGCAAATAGTGTACTGTATGGTTTAGCAAATAGTGTACTGTATGGCTTAGCAAATAGTGTACTGTATGGTTTAGCAAATAGTGTACTGTATGGCTAAGCAAATAGTGTACTGTATGGCTTAGCAAATAGTGTACTGTATGGCTTAGCAAATAGTGTACTGTATGGTTAAGCAAATAGTGTACTGTATGGCTTAGCAAATAGTGTACTGTATGGCTTAGCAAATAGTGTACTGTAGGGCTAAGCAAATAGTGTACTGTATGGCTTAGCAAATAGTGTACTGTATGGCTTAGCAAATAGTGTACTGTATGGCTTAGCAAATAGTGTACTGTATGGTTAAGCAAATAGTGTACTGTATGGCTTAGCAAATAGTGTACTGTATGGCTTAGCAAATAGTGTACTGTATGGCTAAGCAAATAGTGTACTGTATGGCTAAGCAAATAGTGTACTGTATGGCTAAGCAAATAGTGTACTGTATGGCTTAGCAAATAGTGTACTGTATGGCTAAGCAAATAGTGTACTGTATGGCTAAGCAAATAGTGTACTGTATGGCTAAGCAAATAGTGTACTGTATGGCTTAGCAAATAGTGTACTGTATGGCTAAGCAAATAGTGTACTGTATGGTTTAGCAAATAGTGTACTGTATGGCTAAGGAAATAGTGTACTGTATGGCTTAGCAAATAGTGTACTGTATGGTTAAGCAAATAGTGTACTGTATGGCTTAGCAAATAGTGTACTGTATGGCTTAGCAAATAGTGTACTGTATGGCTTAGCAAATAGTGTACTGTATGGCTAAGCAAATAGTGTACTGTATGGCTTAGCAAATAGTGTACTGTATGGCTAAGCAAATAGTGTACTGTATGGTTAAGCAAATAGTGTACTGTATGGCTAAGCACATAGTGTACTGTATGGCTTAGCAAATAGTGTACTGTATGGCTTAAGCAAATAGTGTACTGTATGGCTAAGCAAATAGTGTACTGTATGGCTTAGCAAATAGTGTACTGTATGGCTAAGCAAATAGTGTACTGTATGGTTAAGCAAATAGTGTACTGTATGGCTAAGCAAATAGTGTACTGTATGGTTTAGCAAATAGTGTACTGTATGGCTTAGCAAATAGTGTACTGTATGGTTTAGCAAATAGTGTACTGTATGGCTTAGCAAATAGTGTACTTTATGGCTTAGCAAATAGTGTACTGTATGGTTTAGCAAATAGTGTACTGTATGGTTAAGCAAATAGTGTACTGTATGACTAAACAAATAGTGTACTGTATGGTTAAGCAAATAGTGCACTGTATGGCTAAACAAATAGTGTACTGTATGGCTAAGCAAATAGTGTACTGTATGGTTTAGCAAATAGTGTACTGTATGGCTTAGCAAATAGTGTACTGTATGGCTTAGCAAATAGTGTACTGTATGGTTTAGCAAATAGTGTACTGTATGGTTTAGCAAATAGTGTACTGTATGGTTTAGCAAATAGTGTACTGTATGGCTTAGCAAATAGTGTACTGTATGGTTAAGCAAATAGTGTACTGTATGGCTTAGCAAATAGTGTACTGTATGGTTAAGCAAATAGTGTACTGTATGGCTAAGCAAATAGTGTACTGTATGGCTTAGCAAATAGTGTACTGTATGGCTTAGCAAATAGTGTACTGTATGGCTAAGCAAATAGTGTACTGTATGGCTTAGCAAATAGTGTACTGTATGGCTTAGCAAATAGTGTACTGTATGGTTTAGCAAATAGTGTACTGTATGGTTAAGCAAATAGTGTACTGTATTGCTAAGCAAATAGTGTACTGTATGGCTAAGCAAATAGTGTACTGTATTGCTAAGCAAATAGTGTACTGTATGGCTTAGCAAATAGTGTACTGTATGGTTAAGCAAATAGTGTACTGTATGGCTAAGCAAATAGTGTACTGTATGGCTTAGCAAATAGTGTACTGTATGGCTAAGCAAATAGTGTACTGTATGGCTTAGCAAATAGTGTACTGTATGGCTTAGCAAATAGTGTACTGTATGGCTTAGCAAATAGTGTACTGTATGGTTAAGCAAATAGTGTACTGTATGGCTAAGCAAATAGTGTACTGTATGGTTTAGCAAATAGTGTACTGTATGGCTAAGCAAATAGTGTACTGTATGGTTAAGCAAATAGTATACTGTATGGCTTAGCAAATAGTGTACTGTATGGCTTAGCAAATAGTGTACTGTATGGTTTAGCAAATAGTGTACTGTATGGCTTAGCAAATAGTGTACTGTATGGCTAAGCAAATAGTGTACTGTATGGCTAAGCAAATAGTGTACTGTATGGCTTAGCAAATAGTGTACTGTATGGTTTAGCAAATAGTGTACTGTATGGCTTAGCAAATAGTGTACTGTATGGCTTAGCAAATAGTGTACTGTATGGTTAAGCAAATAGTGTACTGTATGGTTTAGCAAATAGTGTACTGTATGGTTAAGCAAATAGTGTACTGTATGGCTTAGCAAATAGTGTACTGTATGGCTTAGCAAATAGTGTACTGTATGGTTTAGCAAATAGTGTACTGTATGGTTAAGCAAATAGTGTACTGTATGGTTTAGCAAATAGTGTACTGTATGGTTAAGCAAATAGTGTACTGTATGGTTTAGCAAATAGTGTACTGTATGGCTTAGCAAATAGTGTACTGTATGGCTTAGCAAATAGTGTACTGTATGGTTTAGCAAATAGTGTACTGTATGGCTTAGCAAATAGTGTACTGTAGGGCTAAGCAAATAGTGTACTGTATGACTAAGCAAATAGTGTACTGTATGGCTTAGCAAATAGTGTACTGTATGGTTAAGCAAATAGTGTACTGTATGGCTAAGCAAATAGTGTACTGTATGGCTTAGCAAATAGTGTACTGTATGGCTAAGCAAATAGTGTACTGTATGGTTAAGCAAATAGTGTACTGTATGGCTAAGCACTTAGTGTACTGTATGGCTTAGCAAATAGTGTACTGTATGGTTAAGCAAATAGTGTACTGTATGGCTAAGCAAATAGTGTACTGTATGGCTTAGCAAATAGTGTACTGTATGGCTAAGCAAATAGTGTACTGTATGGTTAAGCAAATAGTGTACTGTATGGCTAAGCAAATAGTGTACTGTATGGTTTAGCAAATAGTGTACTGTATGGCTTAGCAAATAGTGTACTTTATGGCTTAGCAAATAGTGTACTGTATGGTTTAGCAAATAGTGTACTGTATGGTTAAGCAAATAGTGTACTGTATGGCTAAACAAATAGTGTACTGTATGGTTAAGCAAATAGTGTACTGTATGGCTAAACAAATAGTGTACTGTATGGCTAAGCAAATAGTGTACTGTATGGTTTAGCAAATAGTGTACTGTATGGTTAAGCAAATAGTGTACTGTATGGCTTAGCAAATAGTGTACTGTATGGTTAAGCAAATAGTGTACTGCATGGTTTAGCAAATAGTGTACTGTATGGCTAAGCAAATAGTGTACTGTATGGCTTAGCAAATAGTGTACTGTATGGCTTAGCAAATAGTGTACTATATGGTTAAGCAAATAGTGTACTGTATAGCTTAGCAAATAGTGTACTGTATGGCTAAGCAAATAGTGTACTGTATGGTTTAGCAAATAGTGTACTGTATGGTTAAGCAAATAGTGTACTGTATTGCTAAACAAATAGTGTACTGTATGGCTAAGCAAATAGTGTACTGTATTGCTAAGCAAATAGTGTACTGTATGGCTTAGCAAATAGTGTACTGTATGGCTAAGCAAATAGTGTACTGTATGGCTAAGCAAATAGTGTACTGTATGGCTTAGCAAATAGTGTACTGTATGGCTAAGCAAATAGTGTACTGTATGGCTAAGCAAATAGTGTACTGTATGGCTTAGCAAATAGTGTACTGTATGGCTTAGCAAATAGTGTACTGTATGGTTAAGCAAATAGTGTACTGTATGGCTAAGCAAATAGTGTACTGTATGGCTTAGCAAATAGTGTACTGTATGGCTTAGCAAATAGTGTACTGTATGGTTTAGCAAATAGTGTACTGTATGGCTAAGCAAATAGTGTACTGTATGGCTAAGCAAATAGTGTACTGTATGGCTAAGCAAATAGTGTACTGTATGGCTAAGCAAATAGTGTACTGTATGGCTTAGCAAATAGTGTACTGTATGGCTAAGCAAATAGTGTACTGTATGGCTAAGCAAATAGTGTACTGTATGGCTAAGCAAATAGTGTACTGTATGGCTAAGCAAATAGTGTACTGTATGGCTTAGCAAATAGTGTACTGTATGGCTTACAAATAGTGTACTGTATGGCTAAGCAAATAGTGTACTGTATGGCTAAGCAAATAGTGTACTGTATGGCTAAGCAAATAGTGTACTGTATGGCTAAGCAAATAGTGTACTGTATGGCTTAGCAAATAGTGTACTGTATGGCTTAGCAAATAGTGTACTGTATGGCTTAGCAAATAGTGTACTGTATGGCTAAGCAAATAGTGTACTGTATGGCTTAAGCAAATAGTGTACTGTATGGCTTAAGCAAATAGTGTACTGTATGGCTAAGCAAATAGTGTACTGTATGGCTTAGCAAATAGTGTACTGTATGGCTTAGCAAATAGTGTACTGTATGGCTTAGCAAATAGTGTACTGTATGGCTAAGCAAATAGTGTACTGTATGGTTTAGCAAATAGTGTACTGTATGGCTTAGCAAATAGTGTACTGTATGGCTTAGCAAATAGTGTACTGTATGGCTTAAGCAAATAGTGTACTGTATGGCTTAAGCAAATAGTGTACTGTATGGTAAAGCAAATAGTGTACTGTATGGCTTAGCAAATAGTGTACTGTATGGCTTAGCAAATAGTGTACTGTATGGCTAAGCAAATAGTGTACTGTATGGCTTAGCAAATAGTGTACTGTATGGCTAAGCAAATAGTGTACTGTATGGCTTAGCAAATAGTGTACTGTATGGTTTAGCAAATAGTGTACTGTATGGCTAAGCAAATAGTGTACTGTATGGCTTAAGCAAATAGTGTACTGTATGGCTAAGCAAATAGTGTACTGTATGGTTAAGCAAATAGTGTACTGTATGGCTTAGCAAATAGTGTACTGTATGGCTAAGCAAATAGTGTACTGTATGGCTTACAAATAGTGTACTGTATGGTTAAGCAAATAGTGTACTGTATGGCTAAGCAAATAGTGTACTGTATGGCTAAGCAAATAGTGTACTGTATGGTTAAGCAAATAGTGTACTGTATGGCTAAGCAAATAGTGTACTGTATGGCTTAGCAAATAGTGTACTGTATGGCTAAGCAAATAGTGTACTGTATGGCTAAGCAAATAGTGTACTGTATGGCTTAGCAAATAGTGTACTGTATGGCTAAGCAATAGTGTACTGTATGGCTAAGCAAATAGTGTACTGTATGGCTAAGCAAATAGTGTACTGTATGGCCTTAGCAAATAGTGTACTGTATGGCTAAGCAAATAGTGTACTGTATGGCTTAGCAAATAGTGTACTGTATGGCTAAGCAAATAGTGTACTGTATGGCTTAGCAAATAGTGTACTGTATGGCTAAGCAAATAGTGTACTGTATGGCTAAGCAAATAGTGTACTGTATGGCTAAGCAAATAGTGTACTGTATGGCTTAGCAAATAGTGTACTGTATGGCTTAGCAAATAGTGTACTGTATGGCTAAGCAAATAGTGTACTGTATGGCTAAGCAAATAGTGTACTGTATGGCTAAGCAAATAGTGTACTGTATGGCTTAGCAAATAGTGTACTGTATGGCTAAGCAAATAGTGTACTGTATGGCTAAGCAAATAGTGTACTGTATGGCTAAGCAAATAGTGTACTGTATGGCTAAGCAAATAGTGTACTGTATGGCTAAGCAAATAGTGTACTGTATGGTTAAGCAAATAGTGTACTGTATGGCTAAGCAAATAGTGTACTGTATGGCTTAGCAAATAGTGTACTGTATGGCTAAGCAAATAGTGTACTGTATGGCTTAGCAAATAGTGTACTGTATGGCTAAGCAAATAGTGTACTGTATGGCTTAGCAAATAGTGTACTGTATGGCTAAGCAAATAGTGTACTGTATGGCTTAGCAAATAGTGTACTGTATGGTTAAGCAAATAGTGTACTGTATGGTTTAGCAAATAGTGTACTGTATGGTTTAGCAAATAGTGTACTGTATGGCTAAGCAAATAGTGTACTGTATGGTTTAGCAAATAGTGTACTGTATGGCTTAGCAAATAGTGTACTGTATGGTTTAGCAAATAGTGTACTGTATGGCTAAGCAAATAGTGTACTGTATGGTTAAGCAAATAGTGTACTGTATGGTTAAGCAAATAGTGTAATGTATGGCTAAGCAAATAGTGTACTGTATGGCTAAGCAAATATGTACTGTATGGCTATAGCAAATAGTGTTACTGTATGGATTAGAAAATAGTGTACTTGTATGCTAAGCAAATAGTGTACTGTATATGGCTAAGCAAATAGTGTACTGTATGGCTAAGCAAATAGGACTGTACTGTATGGCCTTTGCAAATAGTGTACTGTATGGCTAAGCAAATAGTGTACTCTGTATGGCTCTAGCAAATAGTGTACTGTATGGCTAAGCAAATAGTGTACTGTATGCTTAGCTAATAGTGTACTGTATGGCTAAGCAAATATGTGTACTGTATGGTTAGCAAATAGTGTACTGTATGACTAAGCAAATAGTGTACTGTATGAGTAGCAAATAGTGTCTGTATGGTTAGCAATATAGTGTAATGTATGGTTAGCAATAGTGTACTGTATGGCTTAAGCAAATAGTGTACTGTATGGCTTAAACAAATAGTGTACTGTATGGCTAAGCAAATAGTGTACTGTATGGCTAAGCAAATAGTGTACTGTATGGCTTAGCAAATAGTGTACTGTATGGCTAAGCAAATAGTGTACTGTATGGCTAAGCAAATAGTGTACTGTATGGCTTAGCAAATAGTGTACTGTATGGCTAAGCAAATAGTGTACTGTATGGCTAAGCAAATAGTGTACTGTATGGCTTAAGCAAATAGTGTACTGTATGGCTTAGCAAATAGTGTACTGTATGGCTAAGCAAATAGTGTACTGTATGGCTAAGCAAATAGTGTACTGTATGGCTAAGCAAATAGTGTACTGTATGGCTTACAAATAGTGTACTGTATGGTTAAGCAAATAGTGTACTGTATGGCTAAGCAAATAGTGTACTGTATGGCTTAAGCATAATAGTGTACTGTATGGTTAGCAAATAGTGTACTGTATGGCTAAGCAAATAGTGTACTGTATGGCTTAGCAAATAGTGTACTGTATGGCTTAGCAAATAGTGTACTGTATGGCTAAGCAAATAGTGTACTGTATGGTTAAGCAAATAGTGTACTGTATGGTTAAGCAAATAGTGTACTGTATGGCTTAGCAAATAGTGTACTGTATGGTTTAGCAAATAGTGTACTGTATGGCTTAGCAAATAGTGTACTGTATGGCTTAGCAAATAGTGTACTGTATGGCTAAGCAAATAGTGTACTGTATGGCTAAGCAAATAGTGTACTGTATGGCTAAGCAAATAGTGTACTGTATGGCTTAGCAAATAGTGTACTGTATGGCTAAGCAAATAGTGTACTGTATGGCTAAGCACATAGTGTACTGTATGGCTAAGCAAATAGTGTACTGTATGGCTTAGCAAATAGTGTACTGTATGGCTAAGCAAATAGTGTACTGTATGGTTAAGCAAATAGTGTACTGTATGGCTAAGCAAATAGTGTACTGTATGGCTTAACACATAGTGTACTGTATGGCTTACAAATATTGTACTGTATGGTTAAGCAAATAGTGTACTGTATGGCTAAGCAAATAGTGTACTGTATGGCTAAGCAAATAGTGTACTGTATGGCTAAGCAAATAGTGTACTGTATTACTGTATGGCTAAGCAAATAGTGTACTGTATGGCTAAGCAAATAGTGTACTGTATTACTGTATGGCTAAGCAAATAGTGTACTGTATGGCTAAGCAAATAGTGTACTGTATGGCTTAAGCAAATAGTGTACTGTATGGCTAGCAAATAGTGTACTGTATGGCTAAGCAAATAGTGTACTGTATGTGCTAAGCAAATAGTGTACTGTATGGCTTAAGCAAATAGTGTACTGTATGGCTTAGCAAATAGTGTACTGTATGGC
This sequence comes from Bombina bombina, assembly GCF_027579735.1. Lineage (NCBI taxonomy): Eukaryota > Metazoa > Chordata > Amphibia > Anura > Bombinatoridae > Bombina > Bombina bombina. The sequence continues at coordinate 31,215,401 of NC_069499.1, read as the reverse complement.
TTAGCAAATAGTGTACTGTATGGCTAAGCAAATAGTGTACTGTATGGCTAAGCAAATAGTGTACTGTATGGCTTAGCAAATAGTGTACTGTATGGTTTAGCAAATAGTGTACTGTATGGCTAAGCAAGATAGTGTACTGTATGGCTAAGCAAATAGTGTACTGTATGACTAAGCAAATAGTGTACTGTATGGCCTAAGCAAATTGTGTACTGTATGACTAAGCAAATAGTGTACTGTATGGCTTAGCAAATAGTGTACATGTTATGGACTAAGCAAATAGTGTACTGTATGGTTAAGCAAATAGTGTACTGTATGGCTTAGCAATAGTGTACTATATGGCTTAAGCAAATAGTGTACTGTATGGCTAGCAAATAGTGTACTGTATGGCTTAGCAAATAGTGTACTGTATGGCTAAGCAAATTAGTGTACTGTATGGCTTAGCAAATAGTGTACTGTATGGCTTAGAGGCAAATAGAGTACTGTATGGCTAAGCAAATAGGTGTACTGTAGGCTAAGCACATAGTGTACTGTATGGTTTGCAAATAGTGTACTGTATGGCTTAGCAAATAGTGTACTGTATGGCTAAGCACTTAGTGTACTGTATGGTTTAGCAAATAGTGTACTATATGGCTAAGCAAATAGTGTACTGTATGGCTAAGCAAATAGTGTACTGTATGGCTAAGCAAATAGTGTACTGTATGGTTAAGCAAATAGTGTACTGTATGGCTAGCAAATAGTGTACTGTATGGCTAAGCAAATAGTGTACTGTATGGCTTAGCAAATAGTGTACTGTATGGCTAAGCAAATAGTGTACTGTATGACTAAGCAAATAGTGTACTGTATGGTTAAGCAAATAGTGTACTGTATGGCTTAGCAAATAGTGTACTGTATGGTTAAGCAAATAGTGTACTGTATGGCTTAGCAAATAGTGTACTGTATGGCTAAGCAAATAGTGTACTGTATGGCTAAGCAAATAGTGTACTGTATGGCTAAGCAAATAGTGTACTGTCTAGGCTTAGCAAATAGTGTACTGTATGGCTAAGCAAATAGTGTACTGTATGGCTTAGCAAATAGTGTACTGTATGGCTTAGCAAATAGTGTACTGTATGGCTAAGCAAATAGTGTACTGTATGGCTTAGCAAATAGTGTACTGTATGGCTTAGCAAATAGTGTACTGTATGGCTTAGCAAATAGTGTACTGTATGGTTAAGCAAATAGTGTACTGTATGGCTAAGCAAATAGTGTACTGTATGGCTTAGCAAATAGTGTACTGTATGGTTAAGCAAATAGTGTACTGTATGGTTAAGCAAATAGTGTACTGTATGGCTTAGCAAATAGTGTACTGTATGGTTTAGCAAATAGTTTACAGTATGGTTAAGCAAATAGTGTACTGTATGGTTAAGCAAATAGTGTACTGTATGGCTTAGCAAATAGTGTACTGTATGGTTAAGCAAATAGTGTACAGTATGGCTAAGCAAATAGTGTACTGTATGGCTTAGCAAATAGTGTACTGTATGGCTTAGCAAATAGTGTACTGTATGGCTTAGCAAATAGTGTACTGTTATGGCTTAGCAAATAGTGTCTGTATGGATAAGCAAATAGTGTACTGTATGGGCTAAGCAAATATGTACTGTATGCTAAGCAAATAGTGTACTGTATGGCTTAGCAAATAGTGTACTGTATGGTTAGCAAATAGTGTACTGTATGGCTTAGCAAATAGTGTACTGTATGGCTTAGCAAATAGTTTACTGTATATAGGCTAAGCAAATTAGTGTGCTGTATGGCTAAGCAATAGTGTACTGTATGGCTAAGCATATAGGTACTGATGGCTTAGCAAGATAGTGTACTGGTATGGTTAGCAAATAGTGTACTGTATGGCTAAGCAAATAATTTACTGTATGGCTAAGCAAATAGTGTACTGTATGGCTAAGCAAATAGTGTACTGTATGGCTTAGCAAATAGTGTACTGTATGGCTAAGCAAATAGTGTACTGTATGGCTAGCAAATAGTGTACTGTATGGCTAAGCAAATAGTGTACTGTATGGCTTAGCAAATAGTGTACTGTATGGCTAAGCAAATAGTGTACTGTATGGCTAAGCAAATAGTGTACTGTATGGCTTAGCAAATAGTGTACTGTATGGCTTAGCAAATAGTGTACTGTATGGCTTAGCAAATAGTGTACTGTATGGCTAAGCAAATAGTGTACTGTATGGCTTAGCAAATAGTGTACTGTATGGCTTAGCAAATAGTGTACTGTATGGCTAAGCAAATAGTGTACTGTATGGCTTAGCAAATAGTGTACTGTATGGCTTAGCAAATAGTGTACTGTATGGCTAAGCAAATAGTGTACTGTATGGCTTAAGCAAATAGTGTACTGTATGGCTAAGCAAATAGTGTACTGTATGGCTTAGCAAATAGTGTACTGTATGGCTTAGCAAATAGTGTACTGTATGGCTTAGCAAATAGTGTACTGTATGGCTTAGCAAATAGTGTACTGTATGGTTAAGCAAATAGTGTACTGTATGGCTAAGCAAATAGTGTACTGTATGGCTAAGCAAATAGTGTACTGTATGGCTTAGCAAATAGTGTACTGTATGGCTAAGCAAATAGTGTACTGTATGGCTTAGCAAATAGTGTACTGTATGGCTAAGCAAATAGTGTACTGTATGGCTAAGCAAATAGTGTACTGTATGGCTAAGCAAAATAGTGTACTGTATGGCTAAGCAAATAGTGTACTGTATGGCTTAGCAAATAGTGTACTGTATGGCTAAGCAAATAGTGTACTGTATGGCTAAGCAAATAGTGTACTGTATGGCTAAGCAAATAGTGTACTGTATGGCTAAGCAAATAGTGTACTGTATGGCTAAGCAAATAGTGTACTGTATGGCTAAGCAAATAGTGTACTGTATGGCTAAGCAAATAGTGTACTGTATGGCTAAGCAAATAGTGTACTGTATGGCTTAGCAAATAGTGTACTGTATGGCTAAGCAAATAGTGTACTGTATGGCTAAGCAAATAGTGTACTGTATGGCTTAGCAAATAGTGTACTGTATGGCTTAGCAAATAGTGTACTGTATGGCTTACAAATAGTGTACTGTATGGCTAAGCAAATAGTGTACTGTATGGCTAAGCAAATAGTGTACTGTATGGCTTAGCACATAGTGTACTGTATGGCTTAGCAAATAGTGTACTGTATGGCTTAGCAAATAGTGTACTGTATGGCTTAGCAAATAGTGTACTGTATGGCTAAGCAAATAGTGTACTGTATGGCTAAGCAAATAGTGTACTGTATGGTTTAGCAAATAGTGTACTGTATGGCTAAGCAAATAGTGTACTGTATGGCTAAGCAAATAGTGTACTGTATGGCTTAGCAAATAGTGTACTGTATGGCTTAGCAAATAGTGTACTGTATGGCTTAGCAAATAGTGTACTGTATGGCTAAGCAAATAGTGTACTGTATGGCTTAGCAAATAGTGTACTGTATGGCTTAGCAAATAGTGTACTGTATGGCTAAGCAAATAGTGTACTGTATTACTGTATGGCTAAGCAAATAGTGTACTGTATGGCTTAGCAAATAGTGTACTGTATGACTAAGCAAATAGTGTACTGTATGGCTAAGCAAATAGTGTACTGTATGGCTAAGCAAATAGTGTACTGTATGGCTAAGCAAATAGTGTACTGTATGGCTAAGCAAATAGTGTACTGTATGGATAAGCAAATAGTGTACTGTATGGCTAAGCAAATAGTGTACTGTATGGCTAAGCAAATAGTGTACTGTATGGCTAAGCAAATAGTGTACTGTATGGCTAAGCAAATAGTGTACTGTATGGCTAAGCAAATAGTGTACTGTATGGCTAAGCAAATAGTGTACTGTATGGCTAAGCAAATAGTGTACTGTATGGCTAAGCAAATAGTGTACTGTATGGCTAAGCAAATAGTGTACTGTATGGTTTAGCAAATAGTGTACTGTATGGCTAAACAAATAGTGTACTGTATGACTAAGCAAATAGTGTACTGTATGGCTAAGCAAATAGTGTACTGTATGGTTAAGCAAATAGTGTACTGTATGGTTAAGCAAATAGTGTACTGTATGGCTTAGCAAATAGTGTACTGTATGGCTAAGCAAATAGTGTACTGTATGGCTTAGCAAATAGTGTACTGTGTGGCTTAGCAAATAGTGTACTGTATGACTAAGCAAATAGTGTACTGTATGGCTTAGCAAATAGTGTACTGTATGGCTAAGCAAATAGTGTACTGTATGGTTTAGCAAATAGTGTACTGTATGGTTAAGCAAATAGTGTACTGTATGGCTAAGCAAATAGTGTACTGTATGGCTAAGCAAATAGTGTACTGTATGGCTTAGCAAATAGTGTACTGTATGGTTAAGCAAATAGTGTACTGTATGGCTAAGCAAATAGTGTACTGTATGGCTAAGCAAATAGTGTACTGTATGGCTTAGCAAATAGTGTACTGTATGGCTTAGCAAATAGTGTACTGTATGGCTAAGCAAATAGTGTACTGTATGGCTTAGCAAATAGTGTACTGTATGGCTTAGCAAATAGTGTACTGTATGGCTTAGCAAATAGTGTACTGTATGGTTTAGCAAATAGTGTACTGTATGGCTAAGCAAATAGTGTACTGTATGGCTAAACAAATAGTGTACTGTATGGCTAAACAAATAGTGTACTGTATGGCTAAGCAAATAGTGTACTGTATGGCTTAGCAAATAGTGTACTGTATGGCTTAGCAAATAGTGTACTGTATGGCTTAGCAAATAGTGTACTGTATGGTTAAGCAAATAGTGTACTGTATGGCTTAGCAAATAGTGTACTGTATGGTTAAGCAAATAGTGTACTGTATGGTTAAGCAAATAGTGTACTGTATGGTTAAGCAAATAGTGTACTGTATGGCTAAGCAAATAGTGTACTGTATGGCTTAGCAAATAGTGTACTGTATGGCTAAGCAAATAGTGTACTGGCCCCACACACATATATATGTTTGTGTATGTAAATATATATATATTATTATGATTATTATTATTTTTAATTACTTGGGGGGTGTCACCATGAGTTACCATACCGGGTGACACCAAGCCTAGTGACGCCACTGTTCTGAGGCATTATTACTTATAAAAGCACTAATTTGCAAGGCTGTTTGTCTTGTTAATGACCCCATGTTAGTTCTTTCGTCAATCCCTGTGAAAGGTTGGGACAATAAAGTTCTCTTGTGCATCTTACAAACTTATTTACTAGGGGTTATGGCTGATTGTGTTTGCACGTAAGTAAGTATGTTAGATTTATCCACTTTTCTTGCTCTTTTGAAGTCTATAGGAGAATACGTTAACGTGGTCACAATATTGTAACGTCGGCCTTTTGCACAAGTCGGGTTAGCGCATGAGCAAAAAGCCGAGCAGCTAGCATGTGAGCGATAAAAAGCACTCCACTCATAATCTAGGCCTATAAGTGTGTAGTTAAGGACAGAAAAGCAGACACACTTTGTACGTTTTTACACAAATATATGCGTTTTC
>NC_069499.1:30899874-30902374 GCF_027579735.1 Bombina bombina | reverse complement strand
GCTTCCATTCCTCCTTTAAAGATTGAGTGATCCGATGCTTGTCTGGTGTATAGGTAGTTACAAAAGTCATTTGAGGTGACTTCAGATTGTCAGTGGTATTGCTCCTTGTAGGCGTCATGGCCAATGTACGCATTTCAGTAAGCACCTTCTGGCTATATCCCCTTTCTTTAAACCTTTGTGTCATTTCTTCAAGCTGAATTGTACATCTCTCATTTTCAGTGTTGTTTCTGATCACTCGTTGGTATTGTGCTTTTGGGATGTTCTTGATTAGACTGGGTTGGTGGCAGCTACGAGCATGTAGGATTGAATTTCGATCGGTTGTCTTCCTATACAAGGTGGTACCCAGCTTGGTGCCATTCTTAAAGACTCGAACATCTAGATAATCCACAGCCTCATTACTGGTGGTGTGACTAAATCTGATGGTACTGTCAATCCCATTAATGGTCTGAATCCATGTGTCTAGTGTGTTCGCACCATCTTCCCATATCAGAAACAAGTCATCAATATAGCGACAATAATATTTTATTTCAGGTTTCTCAAATATCTTCAATATATTGATCTCATAATCAGCCATGAAGAGATTGGCTAGTGATGGGGCCACATTGGACCCCATCACCGTGCCAGAGGTTTGCAAATAGTAGGTTTTATCGAACCGAAAGTAATTTTCAGAGAGGCATATATCCAAGAGTTTTATTAGTACCTCCTCAGAGGGACCAACATATGGTACTTGTCTAAGACATTTGGCCACTGCTGCTATACCCGAGGTGTGTGGTATAACAGTGTATAAGCTTGAAACGTCCAGTGTGGCCAAAATGTCTGTTGGTTTCATATCTGTGATCCGTAGTATGTGAGCCATAAAGTCTGTGGAGTCCCGAATGTATGATTTTTGTTGCTTCACCCAAGGTTGTAGGAAGGAGTCGACATACTCAGCCAGTGGTTGGAGCAGCGAACCCCTGGCTGACACAATCGGCCTACCAGGGGGATTCTTGCTGTCCTTGTGGACCTTAGGAAGTGTATATAGTAAGGGAACCACTGGAAAGTCCCGTTTCAGAAAGCTGTAATGGTTCTGTGTGATCTGACCCTCAGTGAGCAATTGTTGTAAGATGGCATCAATTTTCTTTTTGAGTCCCATCGTAGGATCACTCGGGAGAGGTTGATATGTTTTTGCATCAGCCAATTGTTTTAGGATTTCTGTCTTGTAGTCCATAGTGTTCATAACTACTATGCCCCCGCCTTTATCAGCGGAGCGTATGACAATAGAAGGGTCTTTCTGTAGTGAACCTATGGCCATTCTTTCCTCTTTAGTCAAATTGTCACCCCCCCGATGTGTCGATTTTTTAGGAATCTGTTCCGTTTAAAAATTGTGTGACTGTCTGGATGGTGGCATTGTTGGAATGGGGATCGAACCGTCCTCTTGGTTTGAATCTATCTATGGCATCCATATCATTCTTTTCAGTGCCAAAGAATTCCTTTAATCTCAGATTCCGCTCATATTTCTGAATATCTATATATAACTCAAAGTTGTCTTTGTTAGTGACTGGTACAAATGACAGTCCTTTGTTAAGCAGACTCATTTCAGCCTCATTTAATATACGGTCACTGATGTTGAACACTATATTCGTTTTTACAACTGTGTTGGAGGGCGGCGGGCGATGCCCCCCCCTCCTCGTATGCGGCCTCGGCCTAAAAAACGATTCCCTGAGCTGGGTGGTAATGTTGTGATTGTATTCTTGGGATTATCCCACTGTTGATAACCACGGCCCCCTCTGGAGCGTGTAGTAACCCCTCTTGAAGATCCTTCAGTGGCTGTCTGATCATTATCTGGGTCAGAGCTATCGCCTGAACTGGATTCCACAGTGGTCATATTCTTTTTGGTAAATCTCCTTTCGCGACGAGGGCGAAATGCCCGTCTATCTTCCGGTGCCATCATCCATCTATATATACTTTTATATGTATAGTCTTGATTTACCGTCTGCAGTTTCCTGTTCTTGAATGCTATCAGTTCTTGTTTGTAGGTTTTTACTTGGATCTCTAGTTTGCTTATCCAATCTGTGTTTGTATCTACCCTTAAGGTGGGTAACTTCTCCGTTTCATATAAGTTGATTTCTGTCTTGACATCTCTAAGGAGTCAACCAACTTCCCTTATGACTAAAAGCATCAGGTCGAAGGAGCACTTATTGAGAATCTTGCACCAATTGATGCAAAATTCGGTATTGGAACGACCAATGGTCGGCACATTCCTAATCCTAAATCCTCTAGGGATCATGCGTCGTTTGTGATAATCGGATAGGTAAGTCCCATGTAGATTCAGATCCACTTCTCTCTGTTTTAATTTGATTAAGGTGTTGTATATTGATTGGTGCGATTCCTCCACTTGCTGTTCCTCTATGGAACCAAAACGGATGCTTTCAGCATCTTCATCTGTGAAGGTAAAGATGTCTTCATTTTTATCCTCTGATGTGATGATGGGTATATCGCTGGTAGCAGATTCTGTGGAAGT
>NC_069499.1:30854874-30894874 GCF_027579735.1 Bombina bombina | reverse complement strand
GATGTCTTCAAGCAAAGCGGCATCTTCAATCTTCTTTCTTCGCTCCTCCGCCGCGGAGCATCCATCCGGCACGAAGACTAAACGAGGAATGAGGTACCTTTAAATTACGTCATCCAAGATGGCGTCTGTCGAATTCCAATTGGCTGATAGATTCTATCAGCCAATCGGAATTCGACGTCTTCAAGCAAAGCGGCATCTTCAATCTTCTTTCTTCGCTCCTCTGCCGCGGAGCATCCATCCGGCACGAAGACTAAATGAGGAATGTGGTACCTTTTTAATGACGTCATCCAAGATTGCGTCCGTCGAATTCCGATTCAAAATAGTATTTCTAGTTTAGAACTGTGTTTAATAAATGTGATATTCGATTCGAATGTGATATTCGATTCAAATGTGATATTCGATTTGAATGTGACATTCGAATTTGAAATAGTATTTCTAGTCTAATACTGTGTTTTATAAATGTAATATTTAAATTCGAATGTGATATTCGATTCGAATGTGGCATTCAAATTCGAAATAGTGTTTTTAGTCTACAATTGTGTTTTATAAATGTAATATTCAAATTTGAAAGTGACATTTGAATTCAAATGTGACATTCGAATTTGAATGTGACATTCGAATTTGAATGTGACATTCGAATTCGAATGTGACATTCGAAAACTAAATAACATTCGAAAATCGAATTTTTAAGAATATTCGTTCTTATCAACATTCTATTATGTAAATCGAATTTCTACAATAACATTCGTTCTAAAATTTGAATTAGAATATAAACGCATTCCCCCATCCCTAATCTCAGTGAGTCTCCGTTTGATCTTGGAATCGAGGGTTAATATCTCCTGAGGGAGGTTATGGGACAGGGGGGTTTATAATCATATTTGTTATGTGATTCAACCTGCTTAGGTGTGAGGTTATGGGCTCGTGGTTGGAACTTTGAGGGCTTTGGTAGTGACGTGGCCTGGTTGCTGTACGCACTTTTTGGACTATACGGTTCACCCTGTGTCCGGGCGTGGTTACGCTCTGCTTTCATTTCCGCATTCCTGACTGTGGCGTCTGAGATTTAATCTAGTTTGTGTGGGTCTGGTCATAGGAGGTGGTGAGTGCCCCAGCCATCGGTGGTGTCAGGTGCCGTTTTGTTGTTACTGAGTAGTCCATATTGCTATCCCTTCCTAAAGCTATGGGGGATTCTGGTGCTGAGCCTGTGATCATTTCAGATTCAGTTACGGAGGATTCGGATACCGACACGATTGTAATATCTGATTCAGATTCGGTGTCCGGTGACGAATCCGATTTAGCCTTGTTGACTTCTGTCAACCATTCTTATTCCATTTGCCATGTGGGTGCACCTGGTTCCTCGGGCTCGGGGAATCAGGGGTCTGCTGAGCCATCTACCTCTGGGGTCCTATCTCCCAAGGAGCGAGTTCCCTACCTAATGTCCCTCTTACACATACGGGTAACCCAGTTTATAGTTCCTCCATGCGAGGTGGTGTGTTCCCCACAGAACTTGCAGCACGCTTTCGCTTTCAGATAATGTTGGCGATGGCTCGTCTACACAGTCCAGACATTTCTTTAAGAATGTGCTCGTGCCCAGTTGTCCCGGGTATTGGGCCTCCGCAGTATCCTGAGGGTTCTGTTCCGGAGTGTTGTGCATTTCGGTACCGGATTGCACACCTTCGCGTGTTGCTCAGATATCTGTTTGAGTCACTGAATGACCCTATAATACATAGATATGAGACTTTTCAGTCCAATGGTCCGAATGGTACTAAACGTTAGAAATATGAGGATGAGATAATCTATTGTCTTTATTTGAGTTTTTTCCCAGTTGTGAGATGGGGCTCATTATGGCTGGTCCAACGGGTAGGCCCGTGTCCTTTTTTTTGGGGTGTTAACCCTCGATATTTTAGTTATATCCGTTGTATGTCTTTTATTTGTTTTTGTTTCCTTTGGGAACCATCTGGGATTGATACTCTTGGTTACTACTGCGGAAGTTGTTGGACATGTTAGTCCTATGTTTAAAATGTCTGTTTCTCCAACATTGGTGTGTCCGGTCCACGGCGTCATCCTTACTTGTGGGAATATCTCTTCCCCAACAGGAAATGGCAAAGAGTCCCAGCAAAGCTGGCCATATAGTCCCTCCTAGGCTCCGCCCACCCCAGTCATTCTCTTTGCCGTTTCACAGGCAACATCTCCACGGAGATGGTTAAGAGTTTTTTGGTGTTTAAATGTAGTTTTTTATTCTTCTATCAAGTGTTTGTTATTTTAAAATAGTGCTGGTATGTACTATTTACTCTGAAACAGAAAAGGATGAAGATTTCTGTTTGTGAGAGGAAGATGATTTTAGCAGACAGTAACTAAAATCGATTGCTGTTTCCACATAGGACTGTTGAGATGAAGTAACTTCAGTTGGGGGAAACAGTTAGCAGACTTTTCTGCTTAAGGTATGACTAGCCATATTTCTAACAAGACCATGTAATGCTGGAAGGCTGTCATTTCCCCTCATGGGGACCGGTAAGCCATTTTCTTAGTCAAGCAAACAGAATAAAGGGCTTAATATGGGCTATAAAACTGGTAGACACTTTTATGGGCTAAATCGATTGCTTTATTTGGGCATTTTATACATGTTTATGCTCATAATTCACATTTATAAACTTGGGGAACGTTTTTTAACGGCAGGCACTATGTTAGACACCTTTTCCAGTCAGGGAGGGCCTTCCCAGTTGTAGGCTGAGCCTCATTTTCGCGCCATTACTGCGCAGTTGTTTTTTGAGAGCAAGACATGCAGATGCATGTGTGAGGATCTGAAAGTAGCTGGAAAAGTTTCTAGAAGGCGTCACTTGGTATCGTATTCCCCTCTGGGCTTGGTTAGGTCACAGCAAAGGCTATAGCTGGGACTGTATAGGGGTTAAATTTGTAAACGGCTCCGGTTCCGTTATTTTAAGGGTTAAAGCTCTGAAAATTGGTGTGCAATACTCTTAATGCTTTAAGACACTGTGGTGAAATTTTGGTAATTTTTGAACAATTCCTTCATACTTTTTCACATATTCAGTAATAAAGTGTTTTCTGTTTAAAATTTAAAGAGACAGTAACGGTTTTGTTTTAAAACGTTTTTTGTGCTTTATTGACAAGTTTAAGCCTGTTTAACATGTCTGTGCCTTCGGATAAGCTATGTTCTATATGTATGAAAGCCAATGTGTCTCCCCATTTAAATTTGTGTGATAATTGTGCCATAGCGTCCAAACAAAGTAAGGACAGTACTGCCACAGATAATGAAATTGCCCAAGAGGATTCCTCAGATGAGGGGAGTAAACATAGTTCTACATCATCTCCTACTGTGTCAACACCAGTTTTGCCCACGCAGGAGGCCCCTAGTACATCTAGCGCGCCAATGCTTATTACCATGAAACAATTGACGGCTGTAATGGATAACTCCATAGCAAATATTTTATCCAAAATGCCTACATATCAGAGAAAGCTCGATTGCTCTGTTTTAAACACTGAAGAGCAGGAGGGCGCTGATGATAATTGTTCTGTCATACCTTCACACCAATCTGAAGTGGCCATGAGGGAGGTTTTGTCAGATGGGGAAATTTCAGATTCAGGAAAAATTTCTCAACAAGCTGAACCTGATGTTGTGACATTTAAATTTAAATTAGAACATCTCCGTGCACTGCTTAAGGAGGTGTTATCTACTCTGGATGATTGTGACAACTTGGTCATTCCAGAGAAATTATGCAAGATGGACAAGTTCCTAGAGGTTCCGGTGCACCCCGACGCTTTTCCTATACCCAAGCGGGTGGCGGACATAGTGAATAAGGAGTGGGAAAAGCCTGGCATACCTTTTGTTCCCCCCCCCCTATATTTAAGAAATTATTTCCTATGGTCGACCCCAGAAAGGACTTATGGCAGACAGTCCCTAAGGTCGAGGGGGCAGTTTCTACTCTAAACAAGCGCAATACTATTCCTATCGAGGATAGTTGTGCTTTCAAAGATCCTATGGATAAAAAATTGGAGGGTTTGCTTAAAAAGATTTTTGTACAGCAAGGTTACCTTCTACAACCCATTTTGTGCATTGTTCCCGTCACTACAGCAGCGTGGTTCTGGTTCGAGGAACTAGAAAAGTCGCTCAGTAGAGAGACTCCATATGAGGAGGTTATGGACAGAGTTCACGCACTTAAGTTGGCTAACTCTTTTATTTTAGATGCCGCTTTGCAATTAGCTAGATTAGCGGCAAAAAATTCAGGGTTTGCAATCGTGGCGCGCAGAGCGCTTTGGCTAAAGTCTTGGTCAGCGGATGTGTCATCCAAGACAAAATTGCTTAACATCCCTTTCAAAGGTAAAACTCTATTTGGACCAGAATTGAAAGAGATTATCTCAGACATCACTGGGGGAAAGGGCCACGCCCTTCCACAAGATAGGCCTTTCAAGGCCAAGAATAAGTCTAATTTTCGTTCCTTTCGCAATTTCAGGAACGGACCGGCCTCTAATTCTGCATCCTCTAAGCAAGAGGGTAATGCCTCACAACCCAAACCAGACTGGAAACCGATGCAAGGCTGGAACAAGGGTAAGCAGGCCAAGAAGCCTGCTGCTGCTAACAAAACAGCATGAAGGAGTAGCCCCCGATCCGGGACCGGATCTAGTAGGGGGCAGACTCTCTCTCTTTGCTCAGGCTTGGGCAAGAGATGTTCAGGATCCCTGGGCACTAGAAATAGTTTCTCAGGGTTATCTTCTGGAATTCAGGGAACTACCCCCAAGGGGAAGGTTCCACATGTCTCACTTATCCTTAAACCAAATAAAGAGACAGGCGTTCTTACATTGTGTAGAAGACCTGTTAAAGATGGGAGTGATACACCCAGTTCCAATAAAGGAACAAGGAATGGGATTTTATTCAAATCTGTTCGTAGTTCCCAAAAAAGAGGGAACTTTCAGACCAATTTTGGATTTGAAGATCCTAAACAAATTTCTCAGGGTACCATCGTTCAAGATGGAAACCATTCGAACGATTCTACCCACTATCCAGGAAGGTCAATTTATGACTACCGTGGATCTAAAGGATGCGTATCTACATATTCCTATCCACAAAGAACATCATCAGTTCTTAAGGTTCGCCTTTCTGGACAAACATTACCAGTTTGTGGCCCTCCCATTCGGGTTAGCCACTGCTCCAAGGATTTTCACAAAGGTACTAGGGTCCCTTCTAGCGGTTCTAAGACCGAGGGGCATTGCAGTAGTACCTTACTTGGACGATATTCTAATACAAGCGTCGTCCCTGTCAAAAGCAAAGGCTCATACAGACATCGTTCTGGCCTTTCTCAGATCACACGGATGGAAGGTGAACATAGAAAAAAGTTCTCTGTCTCTGTCAACAAGAGTTCCCTTCTTGGGAACAATAATAGATTCCTTAGAAATGAGGATTTTTCTGACAGAGGTCAGAAAGTCAAAACTTCTAAGCACTTGTCAAGTTCTTCATTCTGTTCCACGTCCTTCCATAGCGCAGTGCATGGAAGTATTAGGGTTGATGGTTGCAGCAATGGACATAGTTCCTTTTGCACGAATTCATCTAAGACCATTACAACTGTGCATGCTCAAACAGTGGAATGGGGACTGTACAGACTTGTCTCCAATGATTCAAGTAGATCAGAAGACCAGAGATTCACTCCGTTGGTGGCTGACCCTGGACCATCTATCCCAGGGAATGAGCTTCCGCAGACCAGAGTGGGTCATTGTCACAGTCTAGTGGGCTGGGGCGCGGTCTGGGAATCCCTGAAAGCTCAGGGACTATGGTCTCGGGAAGAGTCTCTTCTCCCGATAAACATTCTGGAACTAAGAGCGATCTTCAATGCTCTCAGGGCTTGGCCTCAGCTAGCAAAGGCCAGATTCATAAGATTCCAATCAGACAACATGACGACCGTTGCGTATATCAATCATCAGGGGGGAACAAGGAGTTCCCTGGCGATGAAAGAAGTGACCAAAATAATTCAATGGGCGGAGGATCACTCCTGCCACCTATCTGCGATCCACATCCCAGGTGTGGAAAACTGGGAAGCGGATTATCTGAGTCGTCAGACATTCCATCCGGGGGAGTGGGAACTCCACCCGGAGATCTTTGCCCAACTAACTCAATTATGGGGCATTCCAGACATGGATCTGATGGCGTCTCGTCAGAACTTCAAGGTTCCTTGCTACGGGTTCAGATCCAGGGATCCCAAGGCGACTCTAGTAGATGCACTAGTAGCACCTTGGACCTTCAACCTAGCTTATGTATTTCCACCGTTTCCTCTCATTCCCAGGCTGGTAGCCAGGATCAAACAGGAGAGGGCCTCGGTGATCTTGATAGCTCCTGTGTGGCCACGCAGGACTTGGTATGCAGACCTGGTGAATATGTCATCGGTTCCACCATGGAAGCTACCTTTGAGACAGGACCTTCTTGTTCAGGGTCCATTCGAACATCCAAATCTGGTCTCCCTCCAGCTGACGGCTTGGAGATTGAACGCTTGATTCTTTCAAAGCGTGGGTTTTCAGATTCTGTGATAGATACTCTGGTTGAGGCCAGAAAACCGGTAACTAGAAAGATTTACCATAAAATATGGAAAAGATATATCTGTTGGTGTGAATCCAAAGGATTCCCATGGAATAAGATAAAAATTCCTAAGATTCTCTCCTTTCTACAAGAAGGTTTGGAGAAAGGATTATCTGCAAGTTCTCTAAAGGGACAGATCTCTGCTTTATCTGTCTTACTACACAAAAGACTGGCAGCTGTGCCAGATGTTCAAGCATTTGTTCAGGCTCTGGTTAGGATCAAGCCTGTTTACAGACCTTTGACTCCTCCCTGGAGTCTAAATCTAGTTCTTTCAGTTCTTCAAGGGGTTCCGTTTGAACCTTTACATTCCATAGATATTAAGTTACTATCTTGGAAAGTTTTGTTTTTGGTTGCTATTTCTTCTGCTAGAAGAGTTTCAGAGTTATCTGCTCTGCAGTGTTCTCTGCCCTATCTGGTGTTCCATGCAGATAAGGTGGTTTTGCGTACTAAGCCTGGTTTTCTTCCAAAGGTTGTTTCTAACAAGAATATTAACCAGGAGATAGTTGTACCTTCTTTATGTCCGAATCCAGTTTCAAAGAAGGAACGTTTGTTACACAATTTGGACGTAGTCCGTGCTCTAAAATTCTATTTAGAGGCTACAAAAGATTTCAGACAAACATCTTCTTTGTTGTCTATTCTGGTAAAAGGAGAGGTCAAAAAGCGACTTCTACCTCTCTTTCCTTTTGGCTTAAAAGCATCATCCGATTGGCTTATGAGACTGCCGGACGGCAGCCTCCTGAAAGAATCACAGCTCACTCCACTAGGGCTGTGGCTTCCACATGGGCCTTCAAGAACGAGGCTTCTGTTGACCAGATATGTAAGGCAGCGACTTGGTCTTCACTGCACACTTTTGCCAAATTTTACAAATTTGATACTTTTGCTTCTTCGGAGGCTATTTTTGGGAGAAAGGTTTTGCAAGCCGTGGTGCCTTCTGTTTAGGTAACCTGATTTGCTCCCTCCCTTCATCCGTGTCCTAAAGCTTTGGTATTGGTTCCCACAAGTAAGGATGACGCCGTGGACCGGACACACCAATGTTGGAGAAAACAGAATTTATGCTTACCTGATAAATTACTTTCTCCAACGGTGTGTCCGGTCCACGGCCCGCCCTGGTTTTTCAGGTCTGATGAATTATTTTCTCTAACTACAGTCACCACGGTACCATATGGTTTCTCCTATATTTTTCCTCCTGTCCGTCGGTCGAATGACTGGGGTGGGCGGAGCCTAGGAGGGACTATATGGCCAGCTTTGCTGGGACTCTTTGCTATTTCCTGTTGGGGAAGAGATATTCCCACAAGTAAGGATGACGCCGTGGACCGGACACACCGTTGGAGAAAGTAATTTATCAGGTAAGCATAAATTCTGTTTTTCCTTTTCCCCTATGAGGGAGAGTTTATGCACCTTGCTGGTTAGGACCCTTAGTACGGGCTAGCCCTGTTTGGTTTCGTCCGGTCTTGCTACTGCTCAGACATATGGTGCTGCTTCGACTTTGGTTTGGTAGCAGCGCTGAGTGCTCAGATTATCATTTTTTCATGTTTCACTGCAGCATTCGAGAGGAACCCGAGGGTTCCTGAGGTGGGAAGGATTTAACAGGTCCTTATAGCTTCTAGTTATAGGTGAGAGTGTTTTGTTGTGTCACTCTATCTGTCATCTGATTTAGTCAGAGCCTTGTGTGCCTCCTCCAGGTGGGGGAGGGTGGGCGGACTTCGGTCCCGTTACCGCCGTTTGAGTGGTTTGTCTTCAGTTTTAGGCTTCAGGATAGTCCTGTTAGGACTGGATCCTATGGCTTCTGGATAAGCTGTTCAGCTTGCGGAGGGTTTTCTTTAAGACCTGTTGCAGCTCTGGACTCCTTATAGGGGAGGTCTCTGCTGTTCTAGTGTCTAGATGCAGTTTTTATTCTTGGACTGTATGGTCTGTCCAAGTGTTGAGACCTTTATGTTTATTTTCATGTCTCCAGGTGTGTCATATACCCTTTTGGGGATCTGCGTCCTGGATGATGGTTGATCCCTGTGGGAACTTGTCTAGCTCAGGGTTACCCAGAGCTGGGAAGGTACCTCTGCCTGCGTGGAGGTAATGGAAAGCCTAGCCCGGCAAGTAGGGTTTTGTGGACTTCATGGTTCCCTGCTGTTGTCCTGTGGCTAAGAGGTCCCTTCATACGACTTCTGGCCCAGCTCCTTGGAGCGTAGAACTTTAGCTAGGGATGGTCCCTTCCTTTAGTCAGGGCTTGCGAGTCTCTTGTTATCCGAATTTAGGATATGTGTCCATTCCCCTTTTTTGTCTGACTTTTGACTGTCTGATTTATTAGAAGCCTGGACTTATTTTCCTTCAGATACTCTGCTTCTGGGGCTTTGCTCTTTTTCCTAATCCTATTTTGGATTCTGGGATGTCAGGATTGGTCGGGGTGTTCTCTGGTAGTGGGAACTTGGGCTATGTCCTTTATCTATCTACCTGTCCGGACCAGATTTGGTTTAGTATTAGAATATTTATTACTCCTTACTGAGTATCCCATGTCATCTGGGAGTTCCTGGGTGGCGGGCGCCTTTGAGTGTGGGTTTCGACTCTACTGCTAGCGTGGGGTTCCAATTTCTGTTGCTCCTTAGGGTTGCAATTCCCTGGTCGGTTGCTAGTGTCCCCTTGGATTTCTGCTTTGCAGCTAATTGGGGTTGGCTGTGCCTCTGTTTGGCATGCGACCTGTAAGGGGGTCCTCTTCTACGACATTTACGTTGAGGTTTTTATACCCACTTAACCGGTGGTTCAGACCTTTGGGTCATTGTTGTTCTTTCCGGTTCTTTCCCTTTCATAGGGACTATTCTCCTTTCTTTGGAGATGAGGTTCTTTTTTGTTTAGGACCTCTTTGGATCAGGAGGCATAGAGTGGAGGCGGTCCATCTGGGGCCTCTCCAGTTCTAAGCATATTGTGGTCCTTGTTTTGATAGATACTTATCAGTTTATGGCCTTATCTGGGGTCAGAGTCGGGTTGTCCTTGTACTCTGGTGAGATGGTTCTTCCATCTTTTCGCTCGTTCCTATATCAGTTCTGGGATTCTTTTTGTTCCTGTACTGGATCTGTGTGGCTGGGTTGGTCCAGCTGGGTATGGGTCTGCAGGCAGGACTTAGTGGCCTAAGGGATAATTCCCTGCCTAGTAAGCTAAGGGCTTAGAGTTTGAATCCCTCTGTGGCAGCTTTTTAATAAAGGAATGTTCAAGCGGTCTAGGGATCGAGGTATCCCTTGTTTATGAGAGCTTGTTAGCTCAGTCTGCAGGGAGAAGTTTTCTCTTTCTCCTTGTTCCTACACAGGAGATAGTTTTCTCTACCTTCGAATTCCGAGGGTATGTTCTCCTTCTCAGGAGGCTTTGATGGAGGCTTGTTTAGGGGCCTAAGTGTAGGTTGGGCGGCTTAGGTTGCTGTGAGAATGTTGAGGGATTGTTTTTATACGGTCCGCTTAATGTGGACTGCTTCTTAATCCTTGCAAACTTTTTGGTGTCGCCTTGTTATGGACACAGTGTTGTTGATCCTGAGGTTTTGTCCTGGGTCTATTACACATTTTCATGATGAACATTTTGGTATTCTATGAATGGGCGCAGGGAGGACTTTGCGTCTTCTGTTACGTCCTTGTTTGCAGGATGTTGGGGACATGTTTTTATCTCCGTGTCCGGATTATTCCGGTTTTTCACTTCATATGGTGTGGCCTTATTCTCGGTTTGGATCCATTATTGTCTCTGTGAGCCGGGTCTTCACACACTTGAGGTGTTTTTTCTGTTTTATTAAAGGAACCTTTTAGTTTCTTCGGTTCCTTGCCTTGCCCATGGGGCTTAGGGTGGTTGGAGGAACCGTTTATTGGGGCGACGGTATCTCTTGGAGGACTGTTGGCTCAGTCGCGTCTGTTTGCAGTCTCTTGTTTGGCTGCAAGTCAGTGTTACCTGGGCTTTTCTTCAAATTTTTCTTTACATTTTTCTAGCTTCGAGGAAGCAGGATTTTTTTTTGTGTTGTGGTTTAGGTCTGGTGCCCTCAGTTTGGGCCACCTATGTACCCTCCCGTCTTGGCATTCAGTGTCCTCTTTAGCTTGGGTATTGATTTCCCAAAAGTAATGAATGCTGCTGTGGACTCTTTCCATTTAAGAAGAAATACATAAATTATGCTTACCTGATAATTTCATTTTCTTCTGATGGAAAGAGTCCACAGCACCCCACCCGTAATCTGTGGGGCATCCTTATATTCTTCTGGCACTTTTTCACCCTGCTATTTCTTCTACTGTTTCTTGTTCCTCGGCAGAATGACTGGGGGATGAGGGGAGTGGGAGGAGTATTTAAGCCTTTGGCTGGGGTGTCTTTGCCTCCTCCTGGTGGCCAGGTTCTTATTTACCAAAAGTAATGAATGTTGCTGTGGACTCTTTCTATCAGAAGAAAATGAAATGATCAGGTAAGCATAATTTATGTTATACACACACACACACACACACACACACACATATATATATATATATATATATATATATATATATATATATACACACATACTGTGTATATATATATATATATATATATATATATATATATATATATATATATACACAAAAATGAGACAGGTGCACTCTCACAAACAGTCCTTTAACTGCCAGGGTGCTAGAATACGGGTAAGATATGGCAAGCAGGAGACAGCATTCTCTGTTCTTAATAAAGTAGATTTATTTAGTGACGTTTTGGGTCTGATGAAGGGCAGTATCGCCCCAAAACGTCACTAAATAAGTCTACTTTATTAAGACCAGAGAGTGCTGTCTCCTGCTTGCCATATGTATGCCATTTTGGGCTAAGTACTAAAACTATTATCTAAGGGATATTATATCTCTCCCTTCTCTTTCTCTCTCTCTCTTTCTCTCTCTATGGGGTCTATTTATGAAGCAGCGGATGCTGTTTCCGACCCTCTTTGCTTTAGTTCCGACTGAAGCGGAAGTTAAGAAGCAGCAGTCTCCTTAACTCGAATACGATCGGGTTGATTGACACCCCCGATTTACCGCAAATCTGCAGGGGGCGGTTTTGCACCAGCAGTTCACCAGCAGCTTTAGTTTAGAGTTGAGAAGTACTTAGAAACTTAAACTTGACAGTTAAGCAAGCTGCCTACACTACAGGAGGTAGGTTAGGTATTTTATTATACTACTGAGTTGACAAACAGTAGTACTACTCTAGTCTACTCCGTACTCACAATTTCAGACAATCCACTGGCTTATGTTGGGCTTAGCCTTTTTTAATATTAAACAAGAATTTATTAAGCTATGAGCAAAGAGGCTCTAATATGTGACTCTGCTCAGTGCTCATAGCTTACTAACTACTTGTTTAATATTATAAAAGTCATTTTCTAAAAAACATAATTTCACAAAATATTTCTTTTCAATTGCCCCGGTCCCTCATTCTTACTCTCAACATCATCAGGTAATGATACAGTAATACTATGAGGTCCTTATATTCAAAATATTTAGTCTGTTGCGCAAAAATATGCAATCATTTAATTTTCCAGCACTGTTCTCCTATAGCACATTTGTTAACACCAGTGTCAGTGATGCTGCTATATTAGAATGAATGTGATGGGTGTATCTGCATGTATGGGTATTTTGTGTGTGTTTGTGCATGAGTGGATGTATGTGTATTTATGGCTGTCTGTGTCTGTGTAAACGTATATGTGTATTTATGGCTGTCTGTGTAAAACGTAAATGTATATTTATGGCTGTCTGTGTAAACGTATATGTGTATTTATGGCTGTCTGTGTACAACGTAAATGTATATTTCTCTTACAAGGTGTATCCAGTCCACGGATTCATCCTTACTTGTGGGATATTCTCATTCCCTACAGGAAGTGGCAAAGAGAGCACACAGCAAAGCTGTCCATATAGCTCCCCCTCAGGCTCCGCCCCCCCAGTCATTCTCTTTGCCGCTCTAACAAGTAGCATCTCCACGGGAGGGTAAAGTGAATGTGGTGTTAGATTTGTAGTTTTTATATCTTAAATCAAAAGTTTGTTATTTTGAAATAGTGCCGGTTTGTACTATTTACTCTGTAGCAGAAAGTGATGAAGAATTCTGCTGAGAGGAAAATGATTTTAGCATGTTGTAACTAAAATCCACTGCTGTTCCCACGCAGGACTGAGGAGTACCAAGAAAACTTCAGTTGGGGGGAACAGTTTGCTGGCTTAACTGCTACAAGGTATGTTCAGTCATTTTTTTCTAGTCAAGACTTAGTAATGCTAGAAGACTGACAAGAATCCCCATGTGGGCAAGGTAAGCCATATTCTGAGACTCAGTATAGAAGGAAGGCTTATTTAACAGGGCTAAATGACTGGTGGACACTGTTAAAGGGCAATCGATTATTTTTTAGTAAAATATAATCACTATACATGTTTTTTTATCACTTTTGGAGTGTTATTTGGGGTTTTTATTCCACATGGCAGTATTTTGGACACCTGTTTAGGGTTTTGAGGGCCCCACAACTCCGGAGTGGAGAGGGAGGGGGCCTAATTTTCACGCCTCAGTTGCGCTCTTCATGTTACAGACAGCTTCATGCAACTTCACGTGGAGGGTCCTAAAACTTCTTGAGGACCTCATAGAGGCTTATTTTTCATCAACTAATCCCCAGGGGCAAGGTAGGGCCACAGCAGATTGATGTGGCATGGTGCTGTAGTTTGCTAACCGGTTGTCAGCTTTAGGTTGTCCGGTTCGGGCATTAAGTTAATTGACTTGATATTTGCTGTGCAACCATTACCAAGCATTAAGATCGTGTGGTGAAATTTTCAGAAAGATTGGATCATTTTTGAACATTTATTAAAAAAGTGTGCGCTTTTAATATTTAAATGCACAGTACCGTTTTTTCTCAAATTGTATTTTTCACTCTTTAACTGCTGTCTAAGTCTGTTTACCATGTCTGAGCCTTCAGATAGACGTTGCTCTATGTGTTTAGTAGCCATGGTGGAACCCCCTTTACATTTGTGTTTAAAGTGTGCTAATGTATCTATGCATTTTAAAGATAATGTTGTTTCACTTAAAAATGTAGCCCAAGATGATTCTTTAACAGAAGGTAATGAGGATAGTCCACCTTCCTCTCCCCATGTGTCGACACCAGTCACGCCCGTGCAAGCTACGCCTAGTACCTCTAGCGCGATGGTCCCTATTACATTACAACAATTAGCAGCAGTCATGGATAATTCCCTTCCGGCATTTTTATCCAAACTGCCAGTTTTTCCTAAAAAGCGTGATAGCTCGGTTTTAAGAACAGAGTATGAGCAATCAGAAGCTTTGGAAGGTTTATCTGTTGTACCCTCACAACACTCTGAAATGACGGTGAGGGATGTGCTGTCCGAGGGAGAAATTTCAGATACAGGAAAGATTTCTCAGCGGGCAGAATCAGATTCCTTAGCGTTTAAATTTATGCTGGAACACCTCCGCGTACTGCTTAAGGAGGTATTAGCTACGCTGGATGATTGCGACCCCATGGTGGTCCCAGAGAAATTGTGTAAAATGGACAGATTCCTAGAAGTCCCTGTATACACTGATGCGTTTCCGATCCCGAAGAGGGTGGCGGACATTGTGGATAGGGAGTGGGAGAGACCAAGTGTACCCTTTGTTCCCTCCCCCTATCTTTAAGAAAATGTTCCCTATAACTGATCCCAGGCGGGACGCATGGCAGACGATCCCTAAGGTAGAGGGGGCAATTTCAACACTTGCCAAGCGCACAACCATACCAATTGAAGACAGTTGTGCTTTCAAAGATCCTATGGATAAAAAATTGGAAGGCTCATACGGATATTGTTCTGGCCTTTCTAAGGTCTCACGGGTGGAAGGTGAACACCGAAAAAAGTTCTCTGTCCCCACTCACAAGGGTTCCCTTCCAGGGAACATTAATAGACTCGGTAGAAATGAAAATATTTCTGAAGGAGGTCAGAAAGTTAAAGCTTCTAAGTACTTGCCGAGCTCTTCATTCAATTCCTCGGCCATCTGTAGCTCAGTGCATGGAGGTTATCGGATTAATGGTAGCAGCAATGGACGTA
Source organism: Bombina bombina (assembly GCF_027579735.1). NCBI lineage: Eukaryota > Metazoa > Chordata > Amphibia > Anura > Bombinatoridae > Bombina > Bombina bombina. Next base: position 30,880,273 of record NC_069499.1, on the reverse strand, counting down.
GTCCCATTTGCTCGCATTCATCTCAGACCACTGCAATTGTGCATGCTCAAACAGTGGCATGGGGATTATGCAGATTTGTCTCCTCAAATCCAACTGGACCAGGAAACCAGAGATTCTCTTCTCTGGTGGTTGTCTCAGGATCACCTGTCTCAGGGAATGTGCTTCCGCAGACCGGAGTGGATCATTGTAACGACCGACGCCAGTCTGTTAGGCTGGGGCGCTGTCTGGGGCTCCCTGAAAGCTCGGGGCCTATGGTCTCGGGAAGAGTCCCTTCTCCCAATAAACATTTTGGAGCTGAGAGCGATATTCAATACGCTCCAGGCTTGGCCTCAGCTAGCGGCGGCCAAGTTCATCAGATTTCAGTCGGACAACATCACGACTGTAGCATACATCAATCATCAGGGAGGAACAAAGAGTTCCTTAGCGATGAAGGAAGTAACCAAGATAATCAGGTGGGCAGAGGATCACTCTTGCCACCTATCTGCGATTCACATCCCAGGAGTAGACAACTGGGAAGCGGATTTCCTAAGTCGTCAGACTTTTCACCCGGGGGAGTGGGAACTTCACCCGGAGGTATTTGCTCAGCTGACTCAGCTTTGAGGCATTCCAGAGTTGGATCTGATGGCGTCCCGTCAGAACACCAAACTTCCTCTTTACGGATCCAGGTCCAGGGACCCCAAGGCGGCTTTGATAGATGCTCTAGTAGCGCCTTGGTCCTTCAATCTGGCCTATGTCTTTCCACCGTTTCCCCTTCTCCCTCGGCTGATAGCCAGAATCAAACAGCAGAAGGCCTCGGTAATTCTGATAGCGCCTGCGTGGCCACGCAGGACTTGGTATGCAGACCTAGTGGACATGTCATCTGTCCCACCATGGACACTGCCAATGAGGCAGGATCTTCTAATACAGGGTCCATTCTTGCATCCAAATCTAGTTTCTCTGCAGCTGACTGCTTGGAGATTGAACGCTTAATTCTATCCAAGCGTGGGTTCTCTGAATCAGTCATAGATACTCTGATCCAAGCTAGAAAACCTGTCACCAGGAAAATTTACCATAAGATATGGCGGAAATATCTTTGTTGGTGTGAATCCAAGGGTTACTCGTGGATTAAGATTAGGATTCCAAGGATATTGTCTTTTCTCCAAGAAGGATTGGAGAAAGGGTTATCAGCTAGTACCTTAAAGGGACAGATATCTGCTCTGTCTATCTTGTTACACAAGCGTCTGGCAGATGTCCCAGACGTTCAAGCATTTGCACAGGCTTTAGTCAGAATCAAGCCTGTCTATAAACCTGTGGCTCCTCCATGGAGTCTAAATTTAGTTCTTTCAGTTCTTCAAGGGGTTCCGTTTCAACCTTTACATTCCATAGATATTAAGTTATTATCTTGGAAAGTTTTGTTTTTGGTAGCTATATCTTCTGCTCGAAGAGTTTCAGAATTATCTGCTTTGCAGTGTAATTCACCCTATCTGGTGTTCCATGCAGATAAGGTAGTTTTACGTACCAAACCTGGTTTTCTTCCTAAAGTGGTTTCTAATAAGAATATTAACCAGGAAATCATTGTTCCTTCTCTGTGTCCTAATCCATCCTCAAGGAAGGAACGACTATTGCACAATCTTGATGTGGTTCGTGCTTTAAAATTCTATTTACAAGCAACTAAAGATTTCAGACAAACATCATCCTTGTTTGTTGTCTATTCTGGTAAGAGGAGAGGTCAGAAAGCAACTGCTACCTCTCTTTCCTTCTGGCTGAAAAGCATCATCCGATTGGCTTATGAGACTGCTGGACAGCAGACTCCTGAACGAATTACAGCTCATTCCACCAGAGCTGTGGCTTTCACATGGGCTTTCAAGAATGAGGCTTCTGTTGAACAGATTTGTAAGGCAGCAACTTGGTCTTCACTGCATACTTTTGCCAAATTTAACAAATTCGATACTTTTGCTTCTTCGGAGGCTATTTTTGGGAGAAAGGTTTTGCAAGCAGTGGTGCCTTTCGTTTAGGTTACCTGTCTTGTTCCCTCCCTTCATCCGTGTCCTAAAGCTTTGGTATTGGTGTCCCACAAGTAAGGATGAATCCGTGGACTGGATACACCTTGTAAGAGAAAACAGAATTTATGCTTACCTGATAAATTACTTTCTCTTACTGTGTAGCCAGTCCACGGCCCGCCCTGGCAATTAAGCCAGGTTAAAATTTATTGTTTAAACTACAGTCACCACTGCACCCTATGGTTTCTCCTTTTTCTCCTAACCGTCGGTCGAATGACTGGGGGGGGCGGAGCCTGAGGGGGAGCTATATGGACAGCTTTGCTGTGTGCTCCTGTAGGGAATGAGAATATCCCACAAGTAAGGATGAATCCGTGGACTGGATACACCGTAAGAGAAAGTAATTTATCAGGTAAGCATAAATTCTGTTTTATGGCGGTCTGTGTAAATGTTTATGTGTATTTATGGCTGTCTGTGCCTGTGTAAACATATATGTGTATTTTGTGTGTGTCCTGTCTATACAAAGGGGTCATTTATGAAGCAGCAGATGCTGTTTCCAACCCACTCCGCTTCAGGTTGGCCTCAAGCGAAGACCGCTGCTCCTTAACTTATCCGCCACCTCTGCGGCAACGGATAGCAATCATCCCGATCACATACGATTGGGATGATTGACACCCCCTGCTAGCGGCCTATTTGGCTGCAAATATGCAGGGGCGTCATTGCACAATCAGTTCACAAGGAATGCACCGGGCCCTGAGATTTCTAGTTAGCCTCTGCCGAGTTAGCATGGTCGCGATATTGCTTATTATGACTCACGCAAACAATAGCGCACCACTTGTAATCTTGCCCTATTTGTTTAACCATTTTTAAAGGGACAGTCAAGTCCAAAAAACCTTTCATGATTTAAATAGGGAATGTCATTTTAAACAACTTTCCAATTTACTTTTATCACCTATTTTGCTTTGTTTTCTTGGTATTCTTAGTTGAAAGATAATTCTAGGAGGTTCATATGCTAATTTCTTAGACTTTGAAGACTGCCTCTAATCTGAATGCATCTGAAGTTACTCTGGAGTCAGCACTGAATAGCTAAAATGCAAGTCTGTCAAAAGAACGGAAATAAGGGGGCAGTCTGCAGAGGCTTAGATACAAGGTAATCACAGAGGTAAAAAGTGTATTTCTATAACAGTGTTGGTTATGCAAAACTGGGGAATGGGTAATAAAGGGATTATCTTTCTTTTTAAACAACAACAATTCCGGTGTTAACTGTCCCTTTAAGTAAAATAAATACATTTGTTTATAAATAAAAATTCTCTGAATAAAGTGCATTTTTACACTAGAATGTTCCTTTACAGGCCGTTTAGAGCAACAAGAGGAAATCCTCTGTCGCTGTCATTTTCCCTTCACTTTGTGCGAAGTCTTTCTTGTATTGGATGGAATTGCACTGAGCTTGACGCATGTACAGACTATGCCCTGAGCTGAACAAATTACAGGAAGGGAGGATATCCAGCTAAGGAAATGTGTGACGTCTTGGCCAGGTTCTAGATGGTGCTGCAGTGAAGGAGATGCAGAGGCTAATGCCTTATTCATGCACATTACCCAGCGGAGCGATGTACAGCGAGGTAAAGACGTGTTACTGTGCAGCAGCTTGCATCACCTACCCCAGGGGCTACATCACTTAGCAGCACGGCTTTAATTAGTTGTATCTCCCGGCACTGCCTCTGTAGTCTCACCTTAAAGGTACATTGTACACTAGATTTTTCTTTGCATAAATGCTTTAGATGATCTATTTATATAGCCCATCTGGCAGTGATTTTGTACCAATGTATAGTTTAGCTTATTTTGTAACAACATTGTGCTGCTTTTCAGACTCCTAGCCAAGCCCCACAGTGTCAGATGTATACATGCGTTTACAGACTCCTGCAGGCTCCTGTTTATGTGACAGGTCTTTTCATATGCTCTTCTTGTTTTATCAGCCCCTTTCAGTGAGTGTCCCAGCCTAACCTCATCAACAGTGCTAAACTGGGAGCTTCCACATAAGTTTTTAAAAGGTTGTATGCTGGATTTTATAGATCAGTATCTGTCCACATCTTCCCTACAACAATGTGCAGTTTACAATGTATAATGTGTTCAAGGCTATGTAAACCTTAAAGGGACAGTATACACACATTTTCATATAACTGAATGTAATAGGCACTACTATATACTATACTATATATATAAGAATTCTTTATAGTAGGGCCTATTACATTCAGTTATATGAAGATTTGTGTATACTGTCCCTTTAAGGTTTACATAGCCTTGAACACATCATACGTTGTAGAGAAGATGTGGACTTTAAATACGTTGTTCCTACAGGGTAGTGTTTTGGTCCAATAAAGATTTCTGTTGTAGAAATGACAGTTCATGCTAATGCTACAGCGAGTGTTTGTGTGCTTTATACCTAAGCTTACTATGGGCTAGACAAGCCGAGAGTAAAAAGTACCAGCGTTATGTAGGTTTAATACCGGCGGCGCTGTTACAAGTAAAGATTTCTGTTGTAGAAATGACAGTTCATGCTAATGCTACAGAGAGTGTTTGTGTGCTATATACCTAAGCTTACTATGGGCTAGACAAGCGGAGAGTAAAAAGTGCCAGCGTTATGTAGGTTTAACTCCGGCGGCGCTGTTACAAGTAAAGATTTCTGTTGTAGAAATGACAATTCATGCTAATGCTACAGAGAGTGTTTGTGTGCTATATACCTAAGCTTACTATGGGCTAGACAAGCGGAGAGTAAAAAGTGCTAGCGTTATGTAGGTTTAACTCCGGCGGCGCTGTTACAAGTAAAGATTTCTGTTGTATTAATGACAGTTCATGCTAATGCTACAGAGAGTGTTTGTGTGCTATATACCTAAGCTTACTATGGGCTAGACAAGCCGAGAGTAAAAAGTGCCAGCGTTATGTAGGTTTAACTCCGGCGGCGCTGTTACAAGTAAAGATTTCTGTTGTAGAAATGACAATTCATGCTAATGCTACAGAGAGTGTTTGTGTGCTATATACTTAAGCTTACTATGGGCTAGACAAGCCGAGAGTAAAAAGTGCTAGCGTTATGTAGGTTTAACACCGGCGGCGCTGTTACAAGTAAAGATTTCTGTTGTAGAAATGACAATTCATGCTAATGCTACAGAGAGTGTTTGTGTGCTATATACCTAAGCTTACTATGGGCTAGACAAGCCGAGAGTAAAAAGTGCAGGCGTTATGTAGGTTTAACTCCGGCGGCGCTGTTACAAGTAAAGATTTCTGTTGTAGAAATGACAGTTCATGCTAATGCTACAGCGAGTGTTTGTGTGCTATATACCTAAGCTTACTATGGGCTAGACAAGTCGAGAGTAAAAAGTGCAAGCGTTATGTAGGTTTAATACCGGCGGCGCTGTTACAAGTAAAGATTTCTGTTGTAGAAATGACAATTCATGCTAATGCTACAGCGAGTGTTTGTGTGCTATATACCTAAGCTTACTATGGGCTAGACAAGCCGAGAGTAAAAAGTGCCAGCGTTATGTAGGTTTAATACCGGTGGCGCTGTTACAAGTAAAGATTTCTGTTGTAGAAATGACAGTTCATGCTAATGCTACAGAGAGTGTTTGTGTGCTATATACCTAAGCTTACTATGGGCTAGACAAGCCGAGAGTAAAAAGTGCAGGCGTTATGTAGGTTTAACACCGGCGGTGCTGTTACAAGTAAAGATTTCTGTTGTAGAAATGACAGTTCATGCTAATGCTACTGAGAGTGTTTGTGTGCTATATACCTAAGCTTACTATGGGCTAGACAAGCCGAGAGTAAAAAGTGCTAGCGTTATGTAGGTTTAATACCGGCGGCGCTGTTACAAGTAAAGATTTCTGTTGTAGAAATGACAATTCATGCTAATGCTACAGAGAGTGTTTGTGTGCTATATACCTAAGCTTACTATGGGCTAGACAAGCCGAGAGTAAAAAGTGCCAGCGTTATGTAGGTTTAACACCGGCGGCGCTGTTACAAGTAAAGATTTCTGTTGTAGAAATGACAATTCATGCTAATGCTACAGAGAGTGTTTGTGTGCTATATACCTAAGCTTACTATGGGCTAGACAAGCCGAGAGTAAAAAGTGCCAGCGTTATGTAGGTTTAACTCCGGCGGCGCTGTTACAAGTAAAGATTTCTGTTGTAGAAATGACAATTCATGCTAATGCTACAGAGAGTGTTTGTGTGCTATATACCTAAGCTTACTATGGGCTAGACAAGCCGAGAGTAAAAAGTGCAGGCGTTATGTAGGTTTAACACCGGCGGCGCTGTTACAAGTAAAGATTTCTGTTGTAGAAATAACAGTTCATGCTAATGCTACAGAGAGTGTTTGTGTGCTATATACCTAAGCTTACTATGGGCTAGACAAGCCGAGAGTAAAAAGTACCAGCGTTATGTAGGTTTAACATCGGCGGCGCTGTTACAAGTAAAGATTTCTGTTATAGAAATGACAATTCATGCTAATGCTACAGAGAGTGTTTGTGTGCTATATACCTAAGCTTACTATGGGCTAGACAAGCCGAGAGTAAAAAGTGCTAGCGTTATGTAGGTTTAACACCGGCGGCGCTGTTACAAGTAAAGATTTCTGTTGTAGAAATGACAGTTCATGCTATGCTACAGAGAGTGTTTGTGTGCTATATACCTAAGCTTACTATGGGCTAGACAAGCCGAGAGTAAAAAGTGCAGGCGTTATGTAGGTTTAACACCGGCGGCGCTGTTACAAGTAAAGATTTCTGTTGTAGAAATGACAATTCATGCTAATGCTACAGAGAGTGTTTGTGTGCTATATACCTAAGCTTACTATGGGCTAGACAAGCGGAGGGTAAAAAGTGCCAGCGTTATGTAGGTTTAACACCGGCGGCGCTGTTACAAGTAAAGATTTCTGTTGTAGAAATGACAGTTCATGCTAATGCTACAGAGAGTGTTTGTGTGCTATATACCTAAGCTTACTATGGGCTAGACAAGCGGAGAGTAAAAAGTGCAAGCGTTATGTAGGTTTAACTCCGGCGGCGCTGTTACAAGTAAAGATTTCTGTTGTAGAAATGACAATTCATGCTAATGCTACAGAGAGTGTTTGTGTGCTATATACCTAAGCTTACTATGGGCTAGACAAGCCGAGAGTAAAAAGTGCAGGCGTTATGTAGGTTTAACACCGGCGGCGCTGTTACAAGTAAAGATTTCTGTTGTAGAAATGACAGTTCATGCTAATGCTACAGAGAGTGTTTGTGTGCTATATACCTAAGCTTACTATGGGCTAGACAAGCCGAGAGTAAAAAGTGCCAGCGTTATGTAGGTTTAACACCGGCGGTGCTGTTACAAGTAAAGATTTCTGTTGTAGAAATGACAATTCATGCTAATGCTACAGAGAGTGTTTGTGTGCTATATACCTAAGCTTACTATGGGCTAGACAAGCCAAGAGTAAAAAGTACCAGCGTTATGTAGGTTTAACTCCGGCGGCGCTGTTACAAGTAAAGATTTCTGTTGTAGAAATGACAATTCATGCTAATGCTACAGAGAGTGTTTGTGTGCTATATACCTAAGCTTACTATGGGCTAGACAAGCCGAGAGTAAAAAGTGCCAGCGTTATGTAGGTTTAATACCGGCGGCGCTGTTACAAGTAAAGATTTCTGTTGTAGAAATGACAGTTCATGCTAATGCTACAGAGAGTGTTTGTGTGCTATATACCTAAGCTTACTATGGGCTAGACAAGCCGAGAGTAAAAAGTGCAAGCGTTATGTAGGTTTAATACCGGCGGCGCTGTTACAAGTAAAGATTTCTGTTGTAGAAATGACAATTCATGCTAATGCTACAGCGAGTGTTTGTGTGCTATATACCTAAGCTTACTATGGGCTAGCAAGTCTAGAGTAAAAAGTGCAAGCGTTATGTAGGTTTAACACCGGCGGCGCTGTTAGAAGTAAAGATTTCTGTTGTAGAAATGACAGTTCATGCTAATGCTACAGAGAGTGTTTGTGTGCTATATACCTAAGCTTACTATGGGCTAGACAAGCCGAGAGTAAAAAGTGCTAGCGTTATGTAGGTTTAACACCGGCGGTGCTGTTACAAGTAAAGATTTCTGTTGTAGAAATGACAGTTCATGCTAATGCTACTGAGAGTGTTTGTGTGCTATATACCTAAGCTTACTATGGGCTAGACAAGCCGAGAGTAAAAAGTACCAGCATTATGTAGGTTTAACACCGGCGGCGCTGTTACAAGTAAAGATTTCTGTTGTAGAAATGACAGTTCATGCTAATGCTACAGAGAGTGTTTGTGTGCTATATACCTAAGCTTACTATGGGCTAGACAAGCCGAGAGTAAAAAGTTCAGGCGTTATGTAGGTTTAACACCGGCGGCGCTGTTACAAGTAAAGATTTCTGTTGTAGAAATGACAATTCATGCTAATGCTACAGAGAGTGTTTGTGTGCTATATACCTAAGCTTACTATGGGCTAGACAAGCCGAGAGTAAAAAGTGCCAGCGTTATGTAGGTTTAACACCGGCGGCGCTGTTACAAGTAAAGATTTCTGTTGTATTAATGACAGTTCATGCTAATGCTACAGAGAGTGTTTGTGTGCTATATACCTAAGCTTACTATGGGCTAGACAAGCCGAGAGTAAAAAGTGCTAGCGTTATGTAGGTTTAACACCGGCGGCGCTGTTACAAGTAAAGATTTCTGTTGTAGAAATGACAATTCATGCTAATGCTACAGAGAGTGTTTGTGTGCTATATACCTAAGCTTACTATGGGCTAGACAAGCCGAGAGTAAAAAGTGCAGGCGTTATGTAGGTTTAACACCGGCGGCGCTGTTACAAGTAAAGATTTCTGTTGTTGAAATGACAGTTCATGCTAATGCTACAGAGAGTGTTTGTGTGCTATATACCTAAGCTTACTATGGGCTAGACAAGACGAGAGTAAAAAGTGCCAGCGTTATGTAGGTTTAACTCCGGCGGCGCTGTTACAAGTAAAGATTTCTGTTGTAGAAATGACAATTCATGCTAATGCTACAGAGAGTGTTTGTGTGCTATATACCTAAGCTTACTATGGGCCAGACAAGCCGAGAGTAAAAAGTGCAGGCGTTATGTAGGTTTAACATCGGCGGCGCTGTTACAAGTAAAGATTTCTGTTGTAGAAATGACAGTTCATGCTAATGCTACAGAGAGTGTTTGTGTGCTATATACCTAAGCTTACTATGGGCTAGACAAGCCGAGAGTAAAAAGTGCTAGCGTTATGTAGGTTTAACACCGGCGGCGCTGTTACAAGTAAAGATTTCTGTTGTAGAAATGACAATTCATGCTAATGCTACAGAGAGTGTTTGTGTGCTATATACCTAAGCTTACTATGGGCTAGACAAGCCGAGAGTAAAAAGTGCAGGCGTTATGTAGGTTTAACACCGGCGGCGCTGTTACAAGTAAAGATTTCTGTTGTTGAAATGACAGTTCATGCTAATGCTACAGAGAGTGTTTGTGTGCTATATACCTAAGCTTACTATGGGCTAGACAAGACGAGAGTAAAAAGTGCCAGCGTTATGTAGGTTTAACACCGGCGGCGCTGTTACAAGTAAAGATTTCTGTTGTAGAAATGACAATTCATGCTAATGCTACAGAGAGTGTTTGTGTGCTATATACCTAAGCTTACTATGGGCTAGACAAGCCGAGAGTAAAAAGTGCTAGCGTTATGTAGGTTTAACACCGGTGGCGCTGTTACAAGTAAAGATTTCTGTTGTAGAAATGACAGTTCATGCTAATGCTACAGAGAGTGTTTGTGTGCTATATACCTAAGCTTACTATGGGCTAGACAAGCGGAGGGTAAAAAGTGCAAGCGTTATGTAGGTTTAACACCGGTGGCGCTGTTACAAGTAAAGATTTCTGTTGTAGAAATGACAATTCATGCTAATGCTACAGAGAGTGTTTGTGTGCTATATACCTAAGCTTACTATGGGCTAGACAAGCCGAGAGTAAAAAGTGCCAGCGTTATGTAGGTTTAACACCGGCGGTGCTGTTACAAGTAAAGATTTCTGTTGTAGAAATGACAATTCATGCTAATGCTACAGAGAGTGTTTGTGTGCTATATACCTAAGCTTACTATGGGCTAGACAAGCCGAGAGTAAAAAGTGCAGGCGTTATGTAGGTTTAACACCGGCGGCGCTGTTACAAGTAAAGATTTCTGTTGTTGAAATGACAGTTCATGCTAATGCTACAGAGAGTGTTTGTGTGCTATATACCTAAGCTTACTATGGGCTAGACAAGACGAGAGTAAAAAGTGCCAGCGTTATGTAGGTTTAACTCCGGCGGCGCTGTTACAAGTAAAGATTTCTGTTGTAGAAATGACAATTCATGCTAATGCTACAGAGAGTGTTTGTGTGCTATATACCTAAGCTTACTATGGGCTAGACAAGCCGAGAGTAAAAAGTGCAGGCGTTATGTAGGTTTAACACCGGTGGCGCTGTTACAAGTAAAGATTTCTGTTGTAGAAATGACAGTTCATGCTAATGCTACAGAGAGTGTTTGTGTGCTATATACCTAAGCTTACTATGGGCTAGACAAGCCGAGAGTAAAAAGTGCAGGCGTTATGTAGGTTTAACACCGGCGGTGCTGTTACAAGTAAAGATTTCTGTTGTAGAAATGACAATTCATGCTAATGCTACAGAGAGTGTTTGTGTGCTATATACCTAAGCTTACTATGGGCTAGACAAGCCGAGAGTAAAAAGTGCTAGCGTTATGTAGGTTTAATACCGGCGGTGCTGTTACAAGTAAAGATTTCTGTTGTAGAAATGACAGTTCATGCTAATGCTACAGAGAGTGTTTGTGTGCTATATACCTAAGCTTACTATGGGCTAGACAAGCGGAGAGTAAAAAGTGCAAGCGTTATGTAGGTTTAACACCGGCGGTGCTGTTACAAGTAAAGATTTCTGTTGTAGAAATGACAGTTCATGCTAATGCTACAGAGAGTGTTTGTGTGCTATATACCTAAGCTTACTATGGGCTAGACAAGCGGAGAGTAAAAAGTGCAAGCGTTATGTAGGTTTAACACCGGCGGCGCTGTTACAAGTAAAGATTTCTGTTGTAGAAATGACAATTCATGCTAATGCTACAGAGAGTGTTTGTGTGCTTTATACCTAAGCTTACTATGGGCTAGACAAGCCGAGAGTAAAAAGTGCAAGCGTTATGTAGGTTTAATACCGGCGGCGCTGTTACAAGTAAAGATTTCTGTTGTAGAAATGACAATTCATGCTAATGCTACAGCGAGTGTTTGTGTGCTATATACCTAAGCTTACTATGGGCTAGCAAGTCTAGAGTAAAAAGTGCAAGCGTTATGTAGGTTTAACACCGGCGGCGCTGTTAGAAGTAAAGATTTCTGTTGTAGATATGACAGTTCATGCTAATGCTACAGAGAGTGTTTGTGTGCTATATACCTAAGCTTACTATGGGCTAGACAAGCCGAGAGTAAAAAGTGCTAGCGTTATGTAGGTTTAACACCGGCGGTGCTGTTACAAGTAAAGATTTCTGTTGTAGAAATGACAGTTCATGCTAATGCTACTGAGAGTGTTTGTGTGCTATATACCTAAGCTTACTATGGGCTAGACAAGCCGAGAGTAAAAAGTACCAGCATTATGTAGGTTTAACACCGGCGGTGCTGTTACAAGTAAAGATTTCTGTTGTAGAAATGACAGTTCATGCTAATGCTACAGAGAGTGTTTGTGTGCTATATACCTAAGCTTACTATGGGCTAGACAAGCCGAGAGTAAAAAGTTCAGGCGTTATGTAGGTTTAACACCGGCGGCGCTGTTACAAGTAAAGATTTCTGTTGTAGAAATGACAATTCATGCTAATGCTACAGAGAGTGTTTGTGTGCTATATACCTAAGCTTACTATGGGCTAGACAAGCCGAGAGTAAAAAGTGCCAGCGTTATGTAGGTTTAACACCGGCGGCGCTGTTACAAGTAAAGATTTCTGTTGTATTAATGACAGTTCATGCTAATGCTACAGAGAGTGTTTGTGTGCTATATACCTAAGCTTACTATGGGCTAGACAAGCCGAGAGTAAAAAGTGCTAGCGTTATGTAGGTTTAACACCGGCGGCGCTGTTACAAGTAAAGATTTCTGTTGTAGAAATGACAGTTCATGCTAATGCTACAGAGAGTGTTTGTGTGCTATATACCTAAGCTTACTATGGGCTAGACAAGCCGAGAGTAAAAAGTGCAGGCGTTATGTAGGTTTAACACCGGCGGCGCTGTTACAAGTAAAGATTTCTGTTGTTGAAATGACAGTTCATGCTAATGCTACAGAGAGTGTTTGTGTGCTATATACCTAAGCTTACTATGGGCTAGACAAGACGAGAGTAAAAAGTGCCAGCGTTATGTAGGTTTAACTCCGGCGGCGCTGTTACAAGTAAAGATTTCTGTTGTAGAAATGACAATTCATGCTAATGCTACAGAGAGTGTTTGTGTGCTATATACCTAAGCTTACTATGGGCTAGACAAGCCGAGAGTAAAAAGTGCAGGCGTTATGTAGGTTTAACATCGGCGGCGCTGTTACAAGTAAAGATTTCTGTTGTAGAAATGACAGTTCATGCTAATGCTACAGAGAGTGTTTGTGTGCTATATACCTAAGCTTACTATGGGCTAGACAAGCCGAGAGTAAAAAGTGCTAGCGTTATGTAGGTTTAACACCGGCGGCGCTGTTACAAGTAAAGATTTCTGTTGTAGAAATGACAATTCATGCTAATGCTACAGAGAGTGTTTGTGTGCTATATACCTAAGCTTACTATGGGCTAGACAAGCCGAGAGTAAAAAGTGCAGGCGTTATGTAGGTTTAACACCGGCGGCGCTGTTACAAGTAAAGATTTCTGTTGTTGAAATGACAGTTCATGCTAATGCTACAGAGAGTGTTTGTGTGCTATATACCTAAGCTTACTATGGGCTAGACAAGACGAGAGTAAAAAGTGCCAGCGTTATGTAGGTTTAACTCCGGCGGCGCTGTTACAAGTAAAGATTTCTGTTGTAGAAATGACAATTCATGCTAATGCTACAGAGAGTGTTTGTGTGCTATATACCTAAGCTTACTATGGGCTAGACAAGCCGAGAGTAAAAAGTGCAGGCGTTATGTAGGTTTAACACCGGCGGCGCTGTTACAAGTAAAGATTTCTGTTGTAGAAATGACAATTCATGCTAATGCTACAGAGAGTGTTTGTGTGCTATATACCTAAGCTTACTATGGGCTAGACAAGCCGAGAGTAAAAAGTGCTAGCGTTATGTAGGTTTAACACCGGTGGCGCTGTTACAAGTAAAGATTTCTGTTGTAGAAATGACAGTTCATGCTAATGCTACAGAGAGTGTTTGTGTGCTATATACCTAAGCTTACTATGGGCTAGACAAGCGGAGGGTAAAAAGTGCAAGCATTATGTAGGTTTAACACCGGTGGCGCTGTTACAAGTAAAGATTTCTGTTGTAGAAATGACAATTCATGCTAATGCTACAGAGAGTGTTTGTGTGCTATATACCTAAGCTTACTATGGGCTAGACAAGCCGAGAGTAAAAAGTGCAGGCGTTATGTAGGTTTAACACCGGCGGTGCTGTTACAAGTAAAGATTTCTGTTGTAGAAATGACAATTCATGCTAATGCTACAGAGAGTGTTTGTGTGCTATATACCTAAGCTTACTATGGGCTAGACAAGCCGAGAGTAAAAAGTGCTAGCGTTATGTAGGTTTAATACCGGCGGTGCTGTTACAAGTAAAGATTTCTGTTGTAGAAATGACAGTTCATGCTAATGCTACAGAGAGTGTTTGTGTGCTATATACCTAAGCTTACTATGGGCTAGACAAGCGGAGAGTAAAAAGTGCAAGCGTTATGTAGGTTTAACACCGGCGGTGCTGTTACAAGTAAAGATTTCTGTTGTAGAAATGACAGTTCATGCTAATGCTACAGAGAGTGTTTGTGTGCTATATACCTAAGCTTACTATGGGCTAGACAAGCGGAGAGTAAAAAGTGCAAGCGTTATGTAGGTTTAACACCGGCGGCGCTGTTACAAGTAAAGATTTCTGTTGTAGAAATGACAGTTCATGCTAATGCTACAGAGAGTGTTTGTGTGCTTTATACCTAAGCTTACTATGGGCTAGACAAGCCGAGAGTAAAAAGTGCCAGCGTTATGTAGGTTTAACACCGGTGGCGCTGTTACAAGTAAAGATTTCTGTTGTAGAAATGACAGTTCATGCTAATGCTACAGAGAGTGTTTGTGTGCTATATACCTAAGCTTACGATGGGCTAGACAAGCCGAGAGTAAAAAGTGCAGGCGTTATGTAGGTTTAACACCGGCGGCGCTGTTACAAGTAAAGATTTCTGTTGTAGAAATGACAATTCATGCTAATGCTACAGAGAGTGTTTGTGTGCTATATACCTAAGCTTACTATGGGCTAGACAAGCCGAGAGTAAAAAGTGCCAGCGTTATGTAGGTTTAATACCGGTGGCGCTGTTACAAGTAAAGATTTCTGTTGTAGAAATGACAGTTCATGCTAATGCTACAGAGAGTGTTTGTGTGCTATATACCTAAGCTTACTATGGGCTAGACAAGCCGAGAGTAAAAAGTGCTAGCGTTATGTAGGTTTAACACCGGCGGCGCTGTTACAAGTAAAGATTTCTGTTGTATTAATGACAATTCATGCTAATGCTACAGCGAGTGTTTGTGTGCTATATACCTAAGCTTACTATGGGCTAGACAAGCCGAGAGTAAAAAGTGCAGGCGTTATGTAGGTTTAACACCGGCGGCGCTGTTACAAGTAAAGATTTCTGTTGTAGAAATGACAATTCATGCTAATGCTACAGAGAGTGTTTGTGTGCTATATACCTAAGCTTACTATGGGCTAGACAAGCCGAGAGTAAAAAGTGCAGGCGTTATGTAGGTTTAACACCGGCGGCGCTGTTACAAGTAAAGATTTCTGTTGTAGAAATGACAGTTCATGCTAATGCTACAGAGAGTGTTTGTGTGCTATATACCTAAGCTTACTATGGGCTAGACAAGCCGAGAGTAAAAAGTGCCAGCGTTATGTAGGTTTAACACCGGCGGCGCTGTTACAAGTAAAGATTTCTGTTGTAGAAATGACAGTTCATGCTAATGCTACAGAGAGTGTTTGTGTGCTATATACCTAAGCTTACTATGGGCTAGACAAACCGAGAGTAAAAAGTGCCAGCGTTATGTAGGTTTAACACCGGCGGCGCTGTTACAAGTAAAGATTTCTGTTGTAGAAATGACAGTTCATGCTAATGCTACAGAGAGTGTTTGTGTGCTATATACCTAAGCTTACTATGGGCTAGACAAGCGGAGAGTAAAAAGTGCAAGCGTTATGTAGGTTTAACACCGGCGGCGCTGTTACAAGTAAAGATTTCTGTTGTAGAAATGACAATTCATGCTAATGCTACAGAGAGTGTTTGTGTGCTATATACCTAAGCTTACTATGGGCTAGACAAGCGGAGAGTAAAAAGTACAAGCGTTATGTAGGTTTAACACCGGCGGCGCTGTTACAAGTAAAGATTTCTGTTGTAGAAATGACAATTCATGCTAATGCTACAGCGAGTGTTTGTGTGCTATATACCTAAGCTTACTATGGGCTAGACAAGCCGAGAGTAAAAAGTGCAGGCGTTATGTAGGTTTAACACCGGCGGCGCTGTTACAAGTAAAGATTTCTGTTGTAGAAATGACAGTTCATGCTAATGCTACAGAGAGTGTTTGTGTGCTATATACCTAAGCTTACTATGGGCTAGACAAGCCGAGAGTAAAAAGTGCCAGCGTTCTGTAGGTTTAACTCCGGCGGCGCTGTTACAAGTAAAGATTTCTGTTGTAGAAATGACAATTCATGCTAATGCTACAGCGAGTGTTTGTGTGCTATATACCTAAGCTTACTATGGGCTAGACAAGCCGAGAGTAAAAAGTGCAGGCGTTATGTAGGTTTAACACCGGCGGCGCTGTTACAAGTAAAGATTTCTGTTGTAGAAATGACAGTTCATGCTAATGCTACAGAGAGTGTTTGTGTGCTATATACCTAAGCTTACTATGGGCTAGACAAGCCGAGAGTAAAAAGTGCCAGCGTTCTGTAGGTTTAACTCCGGCGGCGCTGTTACAAGTAAAGATTTCTGTTGTAGAAATGACAATTCATGCTAATGCTACAGAGAGTGTTTGTGTGCTATATACCTAAGCTTACTATGGGCTAGACAAGCCGAGAGTAAAAAGTGCCAGCGTTATGTAGGTTTAATACCGGCGGCGCTGTTACAAGTAAAGATTTCTGTTGTAGAAATGACAGTTCATGCTAATGCTACAGAGAGTGTTTGTGTGCTATATACCTAAGCTTACTATGGGCTAGACAAGCCGAGAGTAAAAAGTGCTAGCGTTATGTAGGTTTAACACCGGCGGTGCTGTTACAAGTAAAGATTTCTGTTGTAGAAATGACAATTCATGCTAATGCTACAGAGAGTGTTTGTGTGCTATATACAGTACCTAAGCTTACTATGGGCTAGACAAGCCGAGAGTAAAAAGTACAAGCGTTATGTAGGTTTAACACCGGCGGTGCTGTTACAAGCAAAGATTTCTGTTGTAGAAATGACAATTCATGCTAATGCTACAGAGAGTGTTTGTGTGCTATATACCTAAGCTTACTATGGGCTAGACAAGCCGAGAGTAAAAAGTACCAGCGTTATGTAGGTTTAACACCGGCGGCGCTGTTACAAGTAAAGATTTCTGTTGTAGAAATGACAGTTCATGCTAATGCTACAGAGAGTGTTTGTGTGCTATATACCTAAGCTTACTATGGGCTAGACAAGCGGAGAGTAAAAAGTGCCAGCGTTATGTAGGTTTAATACCGGCGGCGCTGTTACAAGTAAAGATTTCTGTTGTATTAATGACAATTCATGCTAATGCTACAGAGAGTGTTTGTGTGCTATATACCTAAGCTTACTATGGGCTAGACAAGCCGAGAGTAAAAAGTACAAGCGTTATGTAGGTTTAATACCGGCGGCGCTGTTACAAGTAAAGATTTCTGTTGTAGAAATGACAGTTCATGCTAATGCTACAGAGAGTGTTTGTGTGCTATATACCTAAGCTTACTATGGGCTAGACAAGCCGAGAGTAAAAAGTGCTAGCGTTATGTAGGTTTAACACCGGCGGCGCTGTTACAAGTAAAGATTTCTGTTGTAGAAATGACAATTCATGCTAATGCTACAGAGAGTGTTTGTGTGCTATATACTTAAGCTTACTATGGGCTAGACAAGCCGAGAGTAAAAAGTGCAAGCGTTATGTAGGTTTAACACCGGCGGCGCTGTTACAAGTAAAGATTTCTGTTGTAGAAATGACAATTCATGCTAATGCTACAGAGAGTGTTTGTGTGCTATATACCTAAGCTTACTATGGGCTAGACAAGCCGAGAGTAAAAAGTGCCAGCGTTATGTAGGTTTAACACCGGCGGCGCTGTTACAAGTAAAGATTTCTGTTGTAGAAATGACAGTTCATGCTAATGCTACAGAGAGTGTTTGTGTGCTATATACCTAAGCTTACTATGGGCTAGACAAGCCAAGAGTAAAAAGTGCCAGCGTTATGTAGGTTTAATACCGGCGGCGCTGTTACAAGTAAAGATTTCTGTTGTAGAAATGACAGTTCATGCTAATGCTACAGCGAGTGTTTGTGTGCTATATACCTAAGCTTACTATGGGCTAGACAAACGGAGAGTAAAAAGTGCTAGCGTTATGTAGGTTTAACACCGGCGGCGCTGTTACAAGTAAAGATTTCTGTTGTAGAAATGACAATTCATGCTAATGCTACAGAGAGTGTTTGTGTGCTATATACCTAAGCTTACTATGGGCTAGACAAACGGAGAGTAAAAAGTGCCAGCGTTATGTAGGTTTAACACCGGCGGCGCTGTTACAAGTAAATGGTTTATTTTTGTTCTGCAACCGACTACAGTAATTATCCTATATTAGCCATTTTAGCACATTAGATTCCCTCAGGTCATTTATTTCTATCAGGGCCTGTGCTAAATGTAGCCACCAATCAGCAAGCACTAACCAGGGTGCTGAACTAAAAATGGGCCGGCTCCTAAGCTTACATTCCTGCCTTTTCAAATAAACTTTATCTGACTTGCATTTAAGCTAATTAGTGCTGTGTTGTTAGAATCCACGGCGTCAGCACAATGTTGTCTATATGGCTCACATGAACTAGCTTCCCCTGATGTGAAAAGCAAACACAAACGCATGTGATCATGGGGCTGTCTTTAGGGACTTAGAAACAGACAGAAATATAGAGGTTTAAATGTTATAAAGTATGTTAATATAACCATGTTGGTTGTGCAAAGCCGGGGAATGGGTAGTAAAGGCGTTATCTTTTTTTTTTATACAATAACAATTTTTGTGTTTTCTGTCCCTTTAAGCAGAAGAGTTTTTGGTTTATTTCTTTGCTATACACTTTCCATGTTAGTTTACACACATATATATATATATATACACACATACATATACACACACATATATATACACACATACATATACACACACATATATATACACACATACATATACACACACATATATATACACACATACATATACACACACATATATATATACATATACACATATATACACACATACATATACACACACATATATATACACACATACATATACACACACATATATATATATACATATACACACACATACATATACACACACATATATATATACACACATACATATACACACATATATATATACATATACACATATATACACACATACATATACACACACATATATATATATATATATATATACACATACTTATACACACACTTACATATACACATACTTATACACACACATACATATACACATACTTATACACACACATATATATATACACATACATATACACATACTTATACACACATATATATATACACATACATATACACATACATATACACATACATATACACATACTTATACACACACATACATATACACATACATATACACATACTTATACACACACATACATATACACATACTTATACACACACATACATATACACATACATATACACATACTTATACACACACATACATATACACATACATATACACATACATATACACATACTTATACACACACATACATAAACACATACATATACACATACATATACACATACTTATACACATACTTATACACACACATACATATACACATACATATACACATACTTATACACACACATACATATACACATACTTATACACACACTTATACACACATACATATACACATACTTATACACACACATACATATACACATACTTATACACACACTTATACACACACATACATATACACATACTTATAAACACATACATATACACATACTTATACACACATACATATACACATACATATACACATACTTATACACACACATACATATACACATACTTATACACACATACATATACACATACTTATACACACACATACATATACACATACTTATACACTCACATATATACACACAAACACAAATACACAAACACATGCATATACACACACATACTCGCATACATTCACACACTTACATATATACACATACAGATACATATATACATATACACACATACGTATAAATATCAACTCATACCTATAAATACACACATATACACAAACAACTATACACAAATACATATATACACACACATATTCATACACATTCACAGACATACATTTACACTAATAAAGCGTCCACTGTAAGTTTGTAGCGGCGCTAATTATGTAATTGATGTGATTTCATCAATGCGAGACTCGGAGGCACCTGACAACCTCCGACAAGTTGCATTAGAAACAATATAAAAAGTTTGTCTCAAATGATGAAGGGTTGCAGTTAAAAAGTAACATTTATGGAGACATTTAAAAGTAAATCAGCTGTCCATTGTCATAGAAGGTCATCAGCCTCATATACATACATAATTACATATACATACATAGATATACATTACACACATACACACTCATACATATATATACACACACACACACACACACACACACACACATAAATACATACATAATTACATATACATATATAGATATACATTACACACATACACACTCATACATATAAATACACACACTCATACATATAAATACACACACATATACACACACACAGATAGATACACACACACACACACACACATAAATACATACATAATTACATATACATATATAGATATACATTACACACATCCCCACTCATACATATAAATACACACACATATACACACACACAGATACACACACACACACACATAAATACATACATAATTACATATACATATATAGATATACATTACACACATACACACTCATACATATAAATACACACACATATACAAATATATACACGTACATATAAACACACACAGACACACACACATATATACATACATAATTACATATACATACATATACATTACACACATACACACTCATACATATAAATACACACACATATACACACATACATATATACACACACATACAGTATATACATACATAATTACATATACATACATAGATATACATTACACACATACACACTCACATATAAATACACACACATATACAAATATATACACGTACATATACAGACACACACACACACATATATATATACATACATAATTACATATACATACATAGATATACATTACACACATACACACTCATACATATAAATACACACACATATACAAATATATACACATACATATACACACAGACACACACACACATATATACATACATAATTACATATACATACATAGATATACATTACACACATACACACTCATACATATAAATACACACACATATACAACTATATACACGTACATATAAACACACACAGACACACACACACATATATACATACATAATTACATATACATACATAGATATACATTACACACACACAGATACACACACACACATATATATATATATATATACATACATAATTACATATACATACATAGATATACATTACACACATCCACACTCATACATATAAATATACACACATATACAAATATATACATGTACATATACACACACAAACACAAATACACACATAATTACATATACATACATAGATATACATTACACACATATACACTCATACATATACACACACACATATACATACATACATAATTACATATACATACATAGATATACATTACACACACACACACACACACACACACATACATAATTACATATACATACATACATATACAATACACACATACACACTCATACATATAAATACACACACATATACAAATATATACACATACATACACACACACACATATATACATACATAATTACATATACATTATAAAAATATACACAAGTACATATACACACACAGACACACACACACACATATATATATATACATACATAATTACATATACATACATAGATAAACATTACACACATACACACTTATACATATAAATACACACACATATACAAATATATACACATACATATACACACACACAGACACACACACACACATACATATATACATACATAATTACATATACATACATAGATATACATTACACACATACACACTCATACATATAAATACACACACATATACAAATATATACACATACATATACACACACATATATACATACATAATTACATATACATACATAGATATACATTACACACATACACACTCATACATATAAATACACACACATATACAAATATATACACATACATACACACACACACACACATAAATACATACATAATTACATATACATATATAGATATACATTACACACATACACACATATATACATACATAATTACATATACATATATAGATATACATTACACACATACACACTCATACATATAAATACACACACATATGCACACACACAGATACACACACACATAAATACATACATAATTACATATACATACATAGATATACATTACACACATACACACTCATACATATAAATACACACACTCATACATATAAATACACACACATATACACACACACAGATACACACACACACACACACACACACACACACATAAATACATACATAATTACATATACATATATAGATATACATTACACACATCCACACTCATACATATAAATACACACACATATACACACACACAGATACACACACACACACACACATAAATACATACATAATTACATATACATATATAGATATACATTACACACATACACACCAGGGACGTGCATTCATTAGAGGCAGGTGAGGCAGTGCCTCCCCTGGCCAATGTGGGAATTACATCTAATTTTTAATTAAAAAAAAAAAAAAAAAAAATTTTTTTTTTTTTTTTTTTTTTTTTTAAACATATGAAAGGTGACCCCCTCTACCCCCCCACCCCTCCACCAAATTATGCTTATTATTGCAATTTTTATTGTTTCCTAACTTTACTACATTGCATTCATAATAACATAACATAACAGACTAATCCATTCATATTGCACAAGAAGGTAAGAGGCCAGCTGTCCTTCCATTGCGCAATATGAATGTATTAGTCTGTTATGTTATGGGCTGCTTTAGAGACTGCCACCCAGTGGGGAATAATACTAATGCAGCAGTCTCTAATGCAGCCCATAACTGCTCCCACCGGAGGCTAGCCTCGGGAGCCCTGAGTCCTGCCTGCCCGGCCGCTCAGCCAATCAGGCATCAGTATGTCTGAGTCTCTCTAGGCTGAGTTGCCGGGCGGGAAATTGTTGCGCAGCCGCATTGGTGGTCAGGTTGTGTCACGAGTCGCGAGTCCGGCGTCAGAGCAGAGATTGAAGACGACGGACCGGACGTGCTGCTGCAGTTCTCCCAGTCTCTGTTGTCAGGAGTCTCAGTGCCTTATAGGTTAGTAATAATAGCAGCTGGTGCAATGTTAACTGTAAAACGAACTTGTTACTGTAAAACGAACAGTTATTGTCTCCTATCCTTTTTATTACAATTTTTGTGG
The DNA here is from genome assembly GCF_027579735.1 of Bombina bombina. Taxonomy (NCBI): domain Eukaryota; kingdom Metazoa; phylum Chordata; class Amphibia; order Anura; family Bombinatoridae; genus Bombina; species Bombina bombina. Next base: position 30,857,177 of record NC_069499.1, on the reverse strand, counting down.
CCTTTCTGCAACAAAACACCTCAAACTTGTAATTTGGATGAATTTCCTCAATGTAACCAGCAAGTTGGAACAAGTTAATAGCGAAATCGCCATTTTAAGTATGACAGTGATTTAAAAGCTGATCTTTTGTTACCTCATAGTCTGCATCAGAATCATATTTATTTTATCTTTTTATTTGTAGACAGAAAAACAACAAAATAATAATTTTGGATTTGTGGGAATAATTTGGCTAGTTGCTCTAAAGAAGACATGACTTTACTTGCCCAACTCCTCATTACATATTACAAATATTTGTCCGTTACCTGCTGTAAATGCAGGCATAGATTTTTTTTCCTATGCTTATTACTGCCTGAAGACATGATGGTGTTCATTTACTGTTCAACTAATTAATGAGTAATTGTACTACTAGCAGAATGTAATCTATTTTTTATAGTACTGAAATTTAAAATACACTACTATTATCCAGAATAGAGTACTACTACTTAGGCGCAGTAGGCAACTGTATATGGGCATCTGGACAGATAGGACCACCTGTCTAGCCTGTCTAGTAGTAATGTATTTATGTAATCTGTTATCTGATATTTGAGTTGTAGCCAATTGGACAATTTCTGTGCTGCATTAGAGCCTTTTTGGCCTTCTGTTAAAAATATACTTAAAAACAAATAAGTGGGGATGTTAGTGGCATAATTCACCTGAAGTGGTATGAGGCCCCTAAATAATCTGTGCCTAGGGGTGCACAATATGTAATTATGCCCATTAACTGTAATTGAGAATTTTTTTTTATTCTAGATTTTTACCTTTTAAAATGGTATTATAAAATCCTAAAATATATCTCTCATTTGAGTCAGTTATATAATACATGCTTAAAATAATTTATTCTACATTGTGTATTGATGCATCACACAGCCATCTGTCAGGCATTGGGCTAAGCATTCCTTATAAACCATACTTCAGCTGTCAAAATTTAGTAGGATGACTAAGATGTATGTTTATTAAATGTTTTCTGAAAAAGTCTGAACAGTTCTGCTTCATTAGACACCAAACCTCTCATTCACCAGTAGAGCATTACAGTGAGGCCTGACTCAGGAATGTCCCTGAAGTGACACACTTATTGCGCAGACTCTGCATACTTGGATGTGTTTTTTTATTTACTTATACTATTTATCAATGTGCACTACTACAGAAGAGAACCTGCACGCAGTATTTAACAAGCAGTGGTAATCAGACCGCTGTTTTCCTAACCTTTCACCACCTCTAAAGTGGCGAATTTCAATCTCCCCGGTATAGTCTGACCGGGGAGATTAACAGCTCCTGCCCGCTGTGCGCAGGCAGGGGCAGGATTGCACGCAAGCGCAAAATAACGCTCGTGATCAGTGCTGAATTCAGGAGAATTCAGCCCGCCAGAGGCGAGCTGCGGTGGACAGGGGTGCGTATTGCACCCCTGTCCGCCTCAGCTTGATAAGTCGCCCCCTATATATCCCCTTATATATCTTCTGTTGAAGTCTAAAAAAAACTTCTTTTTAAAGGGACAGTCAAAATCATATTTATTTTCTGAATTATGAACCTTTATTTTTGACTAGACTGTTCCTTTAAATATGTGTATTAAAAGTATGTTGTGGCATTATATATATATATATATATATATATATATATATATATATATATATATATATATATATATTAAATTTTGTTTGGAAATCTCCAGTAGTTTACATTGTGTTTAATGGAATTAATAAAGGTGAAGATAACACATTTAATAACAGGGTTAAAGGGACATGAAACCCAAATATTTTCGTTCATGATTCAGATAGAGCAATTGATTTTAAACAACTTTCCAATTTACTTCTATTATCTAATATGTTTTGTTCTCTTGGTATCTTTTGTTTGCTCAGGAGCTGCCGATTGGTGGCTGCACATATCTGCCTCATGTTATTTGCTCACCCAATGTGTTCAGCTAGTTCCCAGTAGTGCATTGCTTCTCCTTTAAAAAAGGGTGAAAAGAGAGTGAAGCAAATTAGATCATTAAAATAAGTCAATTGGAAAGTTATTTAAAATTGTATTCTCTATCTGAATCAGGATTTTTTTTTCATGAGTACTGACTTGCAACTGTGGTGATGATGAATGCAGAGAAATTGGACATAGAAGAAAACACAGGATCTGTCTATTTAAAGGGACAGTCAAGTCCAAAAAAAACTTGCATGTTTCAAATAGGGCATGTAATTTTAAACAACTTTCCAATTTACTTTTATCACCAATTTTGCTTTGTTCTCTTGGTATTCTTAGTTGAAAGCTAAACCTAGTAG
>NC_069499.1:30837374-30847374 GCF_027579735.1 Bombina bombina | reverse complement strand
TACATCATCCCCTAATGTGTCTACACCAGTTTTGCCCACACAGGAGGCCCCTAGTACATCTAGTGCGCCAATACTTATTACCATGCAACAATTAACGGCTGTAATGGATAACTGCATAGCAAATCTTTTATCCAAAATGCCTACTTATCAGAGAAAGCGCGATTGCTCTGTTTTAAACACTGAAGAGCAGGAGGGCGCTGATGATATTTGTTCTGACATACCCTCACACCAATCTCAAGGGGCCATGAGGGAGGTTTTGTCTGATGGAGAAATCTCAGATTCAGGAAAAATTTCTCATCAAGCTGAAACTGATGTTGTGACATTTAAATTTAAATTAGAACATCTCCGCGCACTGCTTAAGGAGGTGTTATCTACTCTGGATGATTGTGACAATTTGGTAATTCCAGAGAAATTATGTAAGATGGACAAGTTCCTAGAGGTTTCGGTGCCCCCCGACGCTTTTCCTATACCCAAGCGGGTGGCGGACATAGTAAATAAAGAGTGGGAAAGGCCCGGCATACCTTTTGTTCCCCCCCCCTATATTTAAGAAATTATTTCCTATAGTCGACCCCAGAAAGGACTTATGGCAGACAGTCCCCAAGGTTGAGGGGGCGGTTTCTACTCTAAACAAACGCACTACTATTCCTATCGAAGACAGTTGTGCTTTTAAAGATCCTATGGATAAAAAATTAGAGGGTTTGCTTAAAAAGATTTTTGTACAGCAAGGGTTCCTTCTACAACTAATTTCATGCATTGTTCCTGTCACTACGGCAGCGTGCTTCTGGTTCGAGGAACTAGAAAAGTCGCTCAGTAGAGAATCTTCGTATGAGGAGGTTATGGACAGAGTTCAAGCACTTAAATTGGCTAACTCTTTTGTTTTAGATGCCGCTTTGCAATTAGCTAGATTAGCGGCGAAAAATTCAGGGTTTGCTATAGTGGCGCGCAGATCGCTTTGGCTAAAGTCTTGGTCAGCGGATGTGTCATCCAAGACAAAATTGCTTAACATTCCTTTCAAAGGTAAAACATTATTTGGACCAGATTTGAAAGAGATTATTTCAGACATCACTGGAGGAAAGGGCCACGCCCTCCCACAGGATAGGTCTTTTAAGGCTAAAAATAAGCCTAATTTTCGTCCCTTTCGCAGAAACGGACCAGCCTCTAATTCTGCATCCTCTAAGCAAGAGGGTAATACTTCACAACCCAAACCAGCCTGGAAACCAATGCAAGGCTGGAACAAGGGTAAGCAGGCCAAGAAGCCTACCACTGCTACCAAAACAGCATGAAGGGATAGCCCCCGATCCGGAACCGGATCTAGTAGGGGGCAGACTCTCTCTCTTTGCTCAGGCTTGGGCAAGAGATGTTCAGGATCCTTGGGCACTAGAAATAGTTTCTCAAGGTTATCTTCTGGAATTCAAGGAACTACCCCCAAGGGGAAGGTTCCACAGGTCTCAATTATCCTCAAACCAAATAAAGAGACAGGCATTATTACATTGCGTAGAAGACCTGTTAAAGATGGGAGTGATACATCCAGTTCCCATAAAAGAACAAGGAATGGGATTTTATTCAAATCTGTTCGTAGTTCCCAAAAAAGAGGGAACATTCAGACCAATTTTGGATCTGAAGATCCTAAACAAATTTCTCAGGGTTCCATCGTTCAAAATGGAAACCATTCGAACGATCCTTCCCACCATCCAGGAAAGTCAATTTATGACCACCGTGGATTTAAAGGATGTGTACCTACATATTCCTATCCACAAGGAAAATCATCAGTTCCTAAGGTTCGCTTTTCTGGACAAGCATTACCAGTTTGTGGCACTTCCATTCGGATTAGCCACTGCTCCGAGAATTTTCACAAAGGTACTAGGGTCCCTTCTAGCGGTTCTAAGACCAAGGGGCATTGCAGTAGTACCTTACTTGGACGACATCCTAATTCAAGCGTCGTCCCTGTCAAAAGCAAAGGCTCATACGGACATCGTCCTAGCCTTTCTCAGATCTCACGGATGGAAGGTGAACAAAGAAAAAAGTTCTCTGTCCCCGTCAACAAGAGTTCCCTTCTTGGGAACAATAATAGATTCCTTAGAAATGAGGATTTTTCTGACAGAGGTCAGAAAATCAAAACTTCTAAGCTCTTGTCAAGTACTTCACTCTGTTCCTCGTCCTTCCATAGCGCAGTGCATGGAGGTAATAGGTTTGATGGTTGCAACAATGGACATAGTTCCTTTTGCACGAATTCATCTAAGACCATTACAACTGTGCATGCTCAAACAGTGGAATGGGGATTATACAGACTTGTCTCCGATGATTCAAGTAGATCAAAAGACCAGAGATTCACTCCGTTGGTGGCTGACCCTGGACAATCTGTCACAGGGAATGAGCTTCCGCAGACCAGAGTGGGTCATTGTCACGACCGACGCCAGTCTAGTGGGCTGGGGCGCGGTCTGGGAATCCCTGAAAGCTCAGGGTTTATGGTCTCGGGAAGAGTCTCTTCTCCCGATAAACATTCTGGAACTGAGAGCGATATTCAATGCTCTCAAAGCTTGGCCTCAACTAGCAAAGGCCAAATTCATAAGGTTTCAATCAGACAACATGACGACTGTTGCATATATCAATCATCAGGGGGGAACAAGGAGTTCCCTGGCGATGAAAGAAGTGACCAAGATAATTCAATGGGCGGAGGATCACTCCTGCCACTTGTCTGCGATCCACATCCCAGGAGTGGAAAATTGGGAAGCGGATTTTCTGAGTCGTCAGACATTCCATCCGGGGGAGTGGGAACTCCATCCGGAAATCTTTGCCCAAATAACTCAATTATGGGGCATTCCAGACATGGATCTGATGGCGTCTCGTCAGAACTTCAAGGTTCCTTGCTACGGGTCCAGATCCAGGGATCCCAAGGCGACTCTAGTAGATGCACTAGTAGCACCTTGAACCTTCAACCTAGCTTTTGTATTCCCACCGTTTCCTCTCATTCCCAGGCTGGTAGCCAGGATCAATCAGGAGAGGGCCTCGGTGATCTTGATAGCTCCTGCGTGGCCACGCAGGACTTGGTATGCAGACCTGGTGAATATGTCATCGGCTCCACCATGGAAGCTACCTTTGAGACAGGACCTTCTTGTTCAGGGTCCATTCGAACATCCGAATCTGGTTTCCCTCCAACTGACGGCTTGGAGATTGAACGCTTGATTTTATCAAAGCGTGGGTTTTCAGATTCTGTAATAGATACTCTGATTCAGGCTAGAAAGCCTGTAACTAGAAAAATTTACCATAAAATATGGAAAAAATATATCTGTTGGTGTGAATCCAAAGGATTGCCATGGAACAAGATAAAAATTCCTAAGATTCTATCCTTTCTACAAGAAGGTTTGGAGAAAGGATTATCTGCAAGTTCTCTAAAGGGACAGATTTCTGCTTTATCTGTCTTACTACACAAACGACTGGCAGCTATGCCAGATGTTCAAGCATTTGTTCAGGCTCTGGTTAGGTTCAAGCCTGTTTACAGACCTTTGACTCCTCCCTGGAGTCTAAATCAAGTTCTTTCAGTTCTTCAAGGGGTTCCGTTTGAACCCTTACATTCCGTAGATATTAAGTTACTATCTTGGAAAGTTTTGTTTTTGGTTGCAATCTCTTCTGCTAGAAGAGTTTCAGAGTTATCTGCTCTGCAGTGTTCTCCTCCTTATCTGGTGTTCCATGCAGATAAGGTGGTTTTGCGTACTAAGCCTGGTTTTCTTCCTAAAGTTGTTTCTAACAAAAATATTAACCAGGAGATAGTTGTACCTTCTTTGTGTCCGAATCCAGTTTCAAAGAAGGAGCGTTTGTTACACAATTTGGACGTTGTCCGTGCTCTAAAATTCTATTTAGAGGCTACTAAAGATTTCAGACAAACATCATCCTTGTTTGTTGTTTATTCTGTTAAAAGGAGAGGTCAAAAAGCGACTTCTACCTCTCTTTCCTTTTGGCTTAAAAGCATTATCCGTTTGGCTTATGAGACTGCCGGACGGCAGCCTCCTGAAAGAATCACAGCTCACTCCACTAGGGCTGTGGCTTCCACATGGGCCTTCAAGAACGAGGCTTCTGTTGACCAGATATGTAAGGCAGCGACTTGGTCTTCACTGCACACTTTTGCCAAATTTTACAAATTTGATACTTTTGCTTCTTCGGAAGCTATTTTTGGGAGAAAGGTTTTGCAAGCTGTGGTGCCTTCCGTTTAGGTGACCTGATTTGCTCCCTCCCTTCATCCGTGTCCTAAAGCTTTGGTATTGGTTCCCACAAGTAAGGATGACGCCGTGGACCGGACACACCAATGTTGGAGAAAACAGAATTTATGCTTACCTGATAAATTACTTTCTCCAACGGTTTGTCCGGTCCACGGCCCGCCTTGGTTTTTTTAATCAGGTCTGATGAATTATTTTCTCTAACTACAATCACCACGGTATCATATGATTTCTCCTATATATATTTCCTCCTGTCCGTCGGTCGAATGACTGGGGTGGGCGGAGCCTAGGAGGGATCATGTGACCAGCTTTGCTGGGACTCTTTGCCATTTCCTGTTGGGGAAGAGAATATCCCACAAGTAAGGATGACGCCGTGGACCGGACACACCGTTGGAGAAAGTAATTTATCAGGTAAGCATAAATTCTGTTTTTGACCCAAAAAAATGCGGTTTTCGATTCAACGTGCGATTTTATTAAAAATGACTAAAACACCTTAATTATTCAGTTAAAATTTTATTTAACACTACAGAATCTTAATGGACATCTTTTTTTAATGGCTAATATACTCTGGGAGCATAAAAATACAACCCACAAAAGCACTTTTTTTTATTAATTAAATAAATGTATTTAGTTTCTGTTCTGAATCAAGATCAATAGGCTATTATCTATCTACTATACACTCAACTCAATTATATATTTTATATATAATAAAAATTATCATCTAAAAATAGATTTTAAAATTGACCCAGACAGGGAATGGAATCAGAAGTTAAAAAACAAAACAAAAACACTTTAAACTTAAAACTTTTTGGACACTGCTACTACTGACTTAATTGCTACATATATACATACATAATTACATATACATATGCACAGATACATTCACACGCACACACACACACATATATATATATTTCTTTCATGTAATTAGCAAGAGTCCATGAGCTAGTGACGTATGGGATATACATTCCTACCAGGAGGGGCAAAGTTTCCCAAACCTTAAAATGCCTATAAATACACCCCTCACCACACCCACAATCAGTTTTACAAACTTTGCCTCCCTTGGAGGTGGTGAAGTAAGTTTGTGCTAGATTCTTCGTTGATATGCGCTTCGCAGCAGGCTGGAGCTCGGTTTTCCTCTCAGTGTGCAGTGAATGTCAGAGGGATGTGAAGAGAGTATTGCCTATTTGAATTCAATGATCTCCTTCTACGGGGTCTATTTCATAGGTTCTCTGTTATCGGTCGTAGAGATTCATCTCTTACCTCCCTTTTCAGATCGACGATATACTCTTATATATACCATTACCTCTACTGATTCTCGTTTCAGTACTGGTTTGGCTATCTACTACATGTAGAGGAGTGTCCTGGGGTAAGTAAGTCTTATTTTCTGTGACACTCTAAGCTATGGTTGGGCACTTTTATATAAAGTTCTAAATATATGTGTTCAAACATTTATTTGCCTTGATTCAGGCAGTGTTAATTTCGTCGACTAAAACGTCAAAATTAACACTGGATTCAGGATGTTCAATATTCCTTATTTCAGACAGTCAGTTTCATTATTTGGGATAATGCATTTGAATATTAAATTTTTCTTACCTTAAAAAATGTGACTTTTTTCCTGTGGGCTGTTAGGCTCGCGGGGGCTGAAAATGCTTAATTTTATTGCGTAATTCTTGGCGCGGACTTTTTTGGCGCGAAAAATTTTTTCCTTGTCATTTCCCGCGTCATATGTGTCACCGGAAGTTGTTTTGTATTTGTGTCATTTTTTTTACGTTTTTTTGCACCAAAGATGTCGGCGTCGCCGGATGTGGCGTCATTTTTGGCGCCAAAGCATTTAGGCGCCAAATAATGTGGGCGTCTTTTTTGGCACTAAAAAATATGGGCGTCATTATTGTCTCCACATTATTTAAGTCTCATTGTTTATTTGCTTCTGGTTGCTAGAAGCTTATTCATTGGCATTCTTTCCCATTCCTGAAACTGTCATTTAAGGAATTTGATAAATTTTGCTTTATATGTTGTTTTTTCTATTACATATTGCAAGATGTCTCAGGTTGACCCTGAATCAGAAGCTACTTCTGGAAATTTGTTGCCTGATGCTGGATCTACCAAAGTTAAGTGTATTTGTTGTAAACTTGTGGTAACTGTCCCTCCAGCTGTTGTTTGTGATAAATGTCATGATAAACTTGCTAATGCAGAGAATATTTCCTTTAGTAATGTTCCATTACCTGTTGCTGTTCCTTCAACATCTAATGCTCAGGGTGTTCCTGTTAATATAAGAGATTTTGTTTCTAAATCTATTAAGAAATAGAATTCCAGTAAACGTCTTTTAAAACTTCTCATTTTTCAGATGAATTTTTAAATGAACATCACCATTCTGATTCTGTTTCTGATGATAATTTCTCTGGTTCAGAGGAGTCTGTTTCAGAGATTGATACTGATAAATCTTCATATTTATTTAAAATGGAATTTATTCGTTCTTTACTTAAAGAAGTCTTAATTGCATTAGAAATAGAGGATTCTGGTCCTCTTGATACTAAATCTAAACGTTTAAATACGGTTTTTAAACCTCCTGTGGTTATTCCGGAAGTTTTTCCTGTCCCTGATGCTATTTCTGAAGTAATTTCCAGGGAATGGAATAATCTGGGTAATTCTTTTACTCCTTCTAAAAGGTTTAAGAAATTGTATCCTATGCCATCTGACAGATTAGAGTTTTGGGACAAAATCCCTAAAATTGATGGGGCTATCTCTACTCTTGCTAAACGTACTACTATTCCTACGGCAGATAGTACTTCCTTTAAGGATCCATTAGATAGGAAGATTGAATCCTTTCTAAGAAAAGCCTATTTATGTTCAGGTAATCTTCTTAGACCTGCTATATCTTTGGCAGATGTTGCTGCAGCTTCAACTTTCTGGTTAGAGCCTTTAGCACAACAAGTAACAGATCATAATTCTCAGAGCATTGTTAATCTTCTTCAACATGCTAATAACTTTATTTGTGATGCCATCTTTGATATCATTAGAGTTTATATCAGGTATATGTCTTTAGCTATTTTAGCTAGAAGAGCTTTATGGCTTAAAACTTGGAATGCTGATATGTCTTCTAAGTCAACTTTGCTTTCCCTCTCTTTCCAAGGTAATAAATTGTTTGGTTTACATTTGGATTCTATTATTTCAACTGTTACTGGGGGGAAAGGAACTTTTTTACAGCTGGATAAAAAATCTAAAGGTAAATATAGGGCTGCTAATCGTTTTCGTTCCTTTCGTCAGAATAAGGAGCAAAAGCCTGATCCTTCCTCTACAGGAACAGTTTCTGTTTGGAAACCATCTCCGGTCTGGAATAAATCCAAACCTTTTAGAAAGCCAAAACAAGCTCCCAAGTCCACATGAAGGTGCGGCCCTCATTCCAGCCCAGCTGGTAGGGGGCAGATTACGATTTTTCAAAGAAATTTGGATCAATTCGATTCACAGTCTTTGGATTCAGAACATTGTCTCACAAGGGTACAGACTAGGTTTCAAGATAAGGCCTCCTGCAAGAAGATTTTTTCTTTCTCACGTTCCAATACATCCAGTGAGAGCTCAAGCGTTTCTGAAATGTGTTTCAGATCTAGAGTTGGCTGGAGTAATTGTGCCAGTTCCAGTTCTGGAACAGGGGCTGGATTTTTACTCAAATCTATTCATCGTGCCAAAGAAGGAGAATTCCTTCAGACCAGTTCTGGATTTAAAAATATTGAATCGTTATGTAAGGATACCAACATTCAAAATGGTAACTATAAGGACTATTCTACCTTTTGTTCAGCAAGGGCATTATATGTCCACAATAGATTTGCAGGATGCATATCTGCATATTCCGATTCATCCAGATCACTATCAGTTTCTGAGATTCTCTTTTCTAGACAAGCATTACCAATTTGTGGCTCTGCCATTTGGCCTAGCAACAGCTCCAAGGATTTTTACAAAGGTTCTCGGTGCCCTGCTATCTGTAATCAGAGAACAGGGTATTGTGGTATTTCCTTATTTGGACGATATCTTGGTACTTGCTCAGTCTTCACATTTAGCAGAATCTCATACGAATCAACTTGTATCGTTTCTTCAAGAACATGGTTGGAGGATCAATTTACCAAAAAGTTCATTGATTCCTCAGACAAGGGTAACCTTTTTATGTTTCCAGATAGATTCAGTGTCCATGACTCTGTCTCTAACGGACAAAAGACGTCTGAAGTTGGTTTCAGCCTGTCGAAACCTTCAGTCTCAATCATTCCCTTCGGTAGCCTTATGCATGGAAATTCTAGGTCTTATGACTGCTGCATCGGACGCGATCCCCTTTGCTCATTTTCATATGCAACCTCTTCAGCTCTGTATGCTGAACCAGTGGTGCAGGGATTATACAAAGATATCACAGTTAATATCTTTAAATCCGATTGTTCGACACTCTCTGACGTGGTGGACAGACCACCATCGTCTAGTTCAGGGGGCTTCTTTTGTTCTTCCATCCTGGACTGTGATCTCAACAGATGCGAGTCTGACAGGTTGGGGAGCTGTATGGGGGTCTCTGACAGCGCAGGGGGTTTGGAAATCTCGGGAGGCGAGATTACCAATCAACATTTTGGAACTCCGTGCGATTTTCAGAGCTCTTCAGTCGTGGCCTCTTCTGAAGAGAGAATCGTTCATTTGTTTTCAGACGGACAATGTCACAGCCGTGGCATATGTCAATCATCAAGGAGGGACTCACAGTCCTCTGGCCATGAAAGAAGTATCTCGAATACTTGTATGGGCGGAATCCAGCTCCTGTCTAATTTCTGCGGTTCACATCCCAGGTATAGACAATTGGGAAGCGGATTATCTCAGCCGCCAGACGTTACATCCGGGCGAATGGTCTCTTCACCCAGAAGTTTTTCTTCAGATTGTTCAAATCTGGGGACTTCCAGAAATAGATCTGATGGCTTCTCATCTAAACAAGAAGCTTCCCAGGTATCTGTCCAGATCCAGGGATCCTCAGGCGGAGGCAGGGGATGCATTGTCACTTCCTTGGAAGTATCATCCTGCCTATATCTTTCCGCCTCTAGTTCTTCTTCCAAGAGTGATCTCCAAGATTCTAAAGGAGCGTTCGTTTGTTCTGCTGGTGGCTCCAGCATGGCCTCACAGGTTTTGGTATGCGGATCTTGTTCGGATGGCTACTTGCCAACCTTGGACTCTTCCGTTAAGACCAGACCTTCTATCGCAAGGTCCTTTTTCCATCAGGATCTCAAATCATTAAATTTGAAGGTATGGAGATTGAACGCTTGATTCTCAGTCATAGAGGTTTCTCTGACTCCGTAATTAATACTATGTTGCAGGCTCGTAAATCTGTGTCTAGGAAGATATATTATCGAGTCTGGAAGACTTACATTGCTTGGTGTTCTTCTCATCATTTTTCTTGGCATTCTTTTAGAATTCCTAGAATTTTACAGTTTCTCCAGGATGGTCTGGATAAAGGCTTGTCTGCAAGTTCCTTGAAAGGACAAATTTCTGCTCTCTCTGTGCTATTTCACAGAAAGATTGCTAATCTTCCTGATATTCATTGTTTTGTACAGGCTTTGGTTCGTATTAAACCTGTCATTAAGTCAATTTCTCCTCCTTGGAGTTTGAATTTGGTTTTGAGGGCTCTTCAAGCTCCTCCGTTTGAACCTATGCATTCGCTGGATATTAAATTACTTTCTTGGAAAGTTTTGTTTCTTTTGGCCATCTCTTCTGCTAGAAGAGTTTCTGAATTATCTGCTCTTTCTAGTTAGTCTCCTTTCCTGATTTTTCAT
>NC_069499.1:30789874-30834874 GCF_027579735.1 Bombina bombina | reverse complement strand
GAATATAGCATAAGCAGTGAGGGTCAGACTACACAGACTACAAGTGGTGTGCTAACAGTTACGCGCAAGTGAAAAAGGGTTTATCGAGGGTGTATGCACGCGTCGGGTTTCGTACTCGTATTACAATTTGAAAGTAAACGCGAATGTGTGAGCACAACTGCAATTTATGTTAGAATGTTTACCGCGTCCTCAGACCTCTTGTTAACTGTTTTGTGAAACAAATAAGTGTCACAAAACACATCAAAAATACGTTAAAAGTACAGTTACTCTAATAACACTGTGTAATGAAAATTAATTTTAAAAAATTGCGTGAAAAAGTTATAAGGGCTCAAAGAAAGGCAGATAAAGTGCTTTAATTTAGAGATACATACATATACATTTCTTATTATGTATGTTTATATGTGTATTTGCATGTGTATATATGTATTTACAGACTTATATACACATATAAACACATAAATACACATTTACATACATATAGACATGTATGTATATATATATATATATAAATATATATATTTATACATAAAATTAGGAGCGTGTGTGCACTCTCACCATCCGTGTCATCTGCCAGGGTGCTATGGCATAGCAGAATACAAGGAGGAAATCCAATCATCTATATCTACCCCCAGTGCGGCATACTTACCTCATTTCGATTGAGGTAATATCTGGTAAGGGTAGTATATACCAACTATAACCTACATAATTACTACACCTGGAGATTTATTACGAATTATATCATCTCCAGGACCTCTATGAACACTATTTTTAAGTTCATATATTTTATATGCTATCTTTAGCTGGACTCTCATTCATTATTTATTTGTTGTATGTTTATATATATTTTTTATTATAATATTTGATATTGTTTAATTTTTATTTTCTTTTAGTATTGTATACTTTACATTGATGTACTTTTTACTTTTCTCTTTTTTGTTATAATACATACGCCTTACATACCTCTACAGTATACTGGACATATAGGCGCTGTATCCACCTTTTCGAATACATATATATATATATATATATTCCTATATAAAATATATAATATATAGGTATAGATATAGAGTTTTTTTACACTTTTTTTCTCCATTGATTTCTATGGGGGAATAAGTGAACGCGCACGCAATATTCTAAGTCCTGCTTTTTGCGCTCGTCGGGTTAGCGCACAGGCGAAAACAGTTTACTTTCAACTCATAATACGAGCACAACCTGATGATAGCAAAGGTTACTTCTAGCGCAGTTAATGCTCAAGCGAGAGTGTTAATTAGCGCTCCACTTGTAATCTAGCCCCAAATGGTTTATAATAATTTAATACCATCCTTTTGTAAGCACAACTTACAAGATTTCAGAACTCAAACACAGTTCAGGGACATACACCTTGAAAAGCCTGGTGGAATTCATCTTCCTGGTACCTAAGGGACAGACGTAAATGAGTTTATGCTCAGAGCTAATAAATCACTGGAGTAAGTGCAATTTTACAGGACTAGCACATTTAAGATCCCTTTAAATGGTCATTCTTTATTGTTTATTGATCCCAAGTCAACTAGCGATGCTCTGCTACCAAAATAGTAACAAGGCATCTGCCATTGCCTAGATAATAACAAAGATTAGAATGATATAATTATAGGGGATAAAGTCAGGAATAATTGCAGTGGTTCTTTTCCAAGTACACAACAGAGGAACAAGTGATGCAGTGTTTGCAATTCATTGTGTGATTGTGGAATCGTTGTGTTTATATATTTATAGAGATTAAAGCAGACGCATAAACCAGTGATCCAGGTGCCAAAATAACAAGAGTACTGCAGTAAGTAGTGATACCTTTTATTTGACTAACAATACATTTAAAAAAAATAAAGCTGAAACTCGTTTTACTTAAAGGGACCCTAAACCCCACTTTTTTTTTCATTCATGATTCAGATAGAGCAGCAATTTTAAGCAACTTTCTAATTTACAACTATTATCAATTTTTCTTCATTCTCTTGGTATCTTTATTTGAAAAAGCAGAAATATAAGGTTAGGAGCTGACCCATTTCTCCTACATTGGTGTGTCCTGTCCACGGCTTCATCCTTACTTGTGGGATATTCTCATTCCCTACAGGAAATGGCAAAGAGAGCACACAGCAAAAGCTGTCCATATAGCCCCCCTCTGGCTCCGCCCCCCAGTCATTCTCTTTGCCGCTCTGAACAAGTAGCATCTCCACGGGGATGGTAAAGAGTATGTGGTGTTAGTTGTAGTTTTATTTCTTCTATCAAGAGTTTGTTATTTTAAAATAGTGCCGGTTTGTACTATTTACTCTACAACAGAAAGTGATGAAGACTAATTTTCGTTCCTTTCGCAATTTCAGGAACGGACCGGCTCCTAACTCTTCAGCCTCTAGACAAGAGGGTAACGCTTCCCAGCCTAAACCAGCATGGAAACCATTGCAAGGCTGGAACAAGGGTAAACAAGCCAAGAAGCCTGCTGCTGCTACCAAGACAGCATGAAGGGGTAGCCCCCGATCCGGGACCAGATCTAGTAGGGGGCAGACTTTCTCTCTTTGCTCAGGCTTGGGCAAGAGATGTTCCGGATCCCTGGGCACTAGAAATTGTCTCTCCGGGGTATCTTCTAGAGTTCAAGGAACTTCCTCCAAGGGGAAGGTTCCACATGTCTCGCTTATCTTTAGACCAGATAAAGAGACAGGCATTCTTACGTTGCGTAGGAGACCTATTAAAGATGAGAGTGATACACCCAGTTCCAACAGCGGAACAAGGTCTGGCTTTTTACTCAAACCTGTTTGTAGTTCCAAAAAAGAAGGAACTTTCAGGCCAATTCTGGATTTAAAAAGTCTAAACAAATTCCTCAGAGTTCCATCATTCAAAATGTAAACCATTCGGACGATTTTACCAACGATCCAGGAGGGTCAATATATGACTACCGTGGACCTAAAGGATGCGTACCTGCATATTCCTATCCACAAAGATCATCATCAGTTCCTGAGGTTCGCCTTTCTGGACAAACATTACCAGTTCGTGGCTCTTCCATTCGGTTTAGCCACTGCTCCCAGAATTTTCACAAAGGTGCTAGGGTCCCCTTCTGGCGGTCCTAAGGCCGAGGGGCATTGCAGTAGCACCTTACCTAGACGACATTCTAATTCAAGTGTCGTCCTTTTCCAAAGCAAGGGCTCATACAGATATTGTTTTAGCCTTTCTCAGGTCTCACGGGGTGGAAGGTGAACATAGAAAAGAGTTCCCTGTCCCCATCCACAAGGGTTTCCTTTCTGGGAACAATAATAGACTCTGTGGAAATTAAGATTTTTCTGACAGAGGTCAGAAAGTCAAAGCTTCTAAACGCTTGTCGAGTTCTTCAATCTATCCCTCAGCCCTCCATAGCTCAGTGCATGGAGGTAATAGGACTAATGGTTGCGGCAATGGACGTGGTTCCTTTTGCTCGAATTCATTTAAGACCATTGCAACTGTGCATGCTCAAACAGTGGAATGGGGATTATGCAGACTTGTCTCCCCAGATTCAAGTGGACCAGGTAACCAGAGACTCACTCCTCTGGTGGTTGACTCAGGATCACCTGTCTCAGGGAATGAGTTTCCGCAGACCAGAGTGGATCATTGTCACGACCCGACGCCAGTCTCTTAGGCTGGGGCGCGGTCTGGGGCTCCATGAAAGCTCAGGGTCTATGGTCTCGGGAAGAGTCTCTTCTCCCGATAAACATTTTGGAACTGAGAGCGATATTCAATGCGCTCCTGGCTTGGCCTCAACTAGCGAAGGCCAGGTTCATAAGATTTCAGTCGGACAACATGACGACTGTAGCGTACATCAATCATCAGGGGGGAACAAAGAGTTCCTTGGCGATGAGAGAGGTATCCAAGATCATCAAATGGGCGGAGGATCACTCCTGCCATCTATCTGCAATTCACATCCCAGGAGTAGACAACTGGGAGGCGGATTATTTGAGTCGTCAGACTTTCCATCCGGTGGAGTGGGAACTTCACCCGGAGGTCTTTGCCCAGTTAACTCAACTATGGGGCATTCCAGATATGGATCTGATGGCGTCTCGTCAGAACTCCAAGGTTCCTCGCTACGGGTCCAGATCCAGGGATCCCAAGGCGACACTAGTAGATGCATTGGTGGCGCCTTGGTCGTTCAATCTAGCTTATGTGTTTCCACCGTTCCCTCTCCTTCCCAGGCTTGTAGCCAGGATCAAACAGGAGAAGGCCTCGGTGATTCTAATAGCTCCTGCATGGCCACGCAGGACTTGGTATGCAGACCTGGTGAATATGTCATCGGCTCCACCATGGAAGCTACCTTTGAGGCAGGACCTTCTAGTAAAAGGTCCATTCGAACATCCAAATCTAGTCTCTCTGCAACTGACTGCTTGGAAATTGAACGCTTGATTCTATCTAAGCGTGGGTTTTCAGATTCGGTTATAGATACTCTGGTTCAGGCCAGAAAACCCGTGACTAGGAAAATTTACCATAAGATATGGCAAAAATATATCTGTTGGTGCGAATCCAAGGGATACTCTTGGAGTAAAATTAGAATTCCTAGGATACTTTCCTTTCTCCAAGAGGGTTTGGATAAAGGTTTGTCAGCTAGTTCTCTAAAAGGACAGATATCTGCTCTGTCTGTTTTGTTGCACAAACGTCTGGCAGCCATACCAGATGTACAGGCATTAGTTAGACTCAAGCCTGTCTACAGACCTATAACTCTTCCATGGAGTCTAAATTTAGTTATTTCAGTTCTTCAAGGGGTTCCGTTTGAACCTTTGCATTCCATAGATATTAAATTACTATCTTGGAAAGTTCTGTTTTTGGTTGCTATTTCTTCTGCTAGAAGAGTTTCCGAATTGTCTGCTTTGCAGTGTACTTCACCCTATCTGGTATTCCATACAGATAAGGTAGTTTTACGTACTAAGCCTGGTTTTCTTCCAAAGGTGGTTTCCAATTGGAATATTAACCAGGAAATAGTTGTTCCTTCTCTGTGTCTGAATCCAGTTTCGAAGAAGGAACGTTTGTTACATAACTTAGATGTAGTTTGTGCTTTAAAATTCTATTTAGAAGCAACAAAGGATTTCAGACAGACATCTTCTTTGTTTGTCGTCTATTCTGGTAAGAGGAGAGGTCAGAAAGCTACTGCTACCTCTCTTTCCTTTTGGCTAAAAAGCATCATCCGTTTGGCCTGAACGAATTACAGCTCACTCTACTAGAGCTGTGGCTTCCACATGGGCCTTCAAGAATGAGGCTTCTGTTGAACAGATCTGTAAGGCAGCGACTTGGTCTTCTCTGCATACTTTTGCTAAATTTTACAAATTCGATACTTATGCTTCTTCGGAGGCTGTTTTTGGGAGAAAGGTTTTGCAAGTTTCTCCTTTTTCTCCTAACCGTCGGTCGAATGACTGGGGGGCGGAGCCAGAGGGGGGGCTATATGGACAGCTTTTGCTGTGTGCTCTCTTTGCCATTTCCTGTAGGGAATGAGAATATCCCACAAGTAAGGATGAAGCCGTGGACAGGACACACCGTAGGAGAAAGAAATTTATCAGGTAAACATAAATTCTGTTTTTTGGTTTAGCACCTAGGTAGGGCTTGCTAATTGGTGGCTACATTTAGATACCAATCGGCAAGCTACCCAGATGTTGAACCAAAAATGGGCTGGCTCCTAAGCTTACATTCCTGCTTTTTCAAATAAAGATAGAAATATAACGAAGAAAATTTGATAATATGAGTAAATTAGAAAGTTGCTTAAAATTGCTGCTCTATATGAATCACGAAATACAAAATGTGGGTTTAGTGTCCCTATTAAAGAGAGGAAACTATTGAGAGCTTCTTTTTTAAATGTTGTTAGTCCAATAAAAATGTATCACAGCAAAAAGCAATACTCATATTAATTTGGCAGCAGTATTATTTATTTGACATGTAGAGTATTTTAAGGTTTCATTCATTTTCAGTTATTAGTTTAGTTTTAAATTTGTTCATTTGCTCATTTCTTTCGGACGTATATTCGGTAACATATTTGTTTGTTAACGAATATTTGTGCACCATTATTTTCAATGGACAGCAGAATATGCAATGAATTTTAACCCAAAACTTACATTAAACAATTTGAAAAATTAAAAGAATCATTGATTTAATGCAGACATTAGTTACAAAACAAATAAAAAAAAAACAACAAAACAATTTCATGAAAAAACAAGAATTTTATTACACATAAATGAAATAATTAATTTAAAGGGATATGACAACTTTCTAATTTATTTCTATTATTTAATTTGTTTCACTTTCTTTCTATCCTCTTTTGAAAAGTATACCTGGGTAGGCTCAGAAGATGCTGATTAGTGCTGCACTTATATGCCTCTTGTCAATGGCATTCAGCTAGCTCCCAGTAGTGCAGCACTGCTCATTGAACAAAGGATACCAAAAGAATGAAGCAAATCAGATAATAGAAATAAATTGGAAAGTTGTTTAAAATTGTATGATTTACCTGAATCATGAAAGAAACATTTTGGGTTTCATGTCCCTTTAATATCACATTTAGTAATACTGTATGAGACACATACATATAGTAACAAATAAGTTTTGTACAAGAAGTAAGGTCACATGCAGCAGTGCACGTACGTGTAATAAAGTGTCAAAACGATAAGAATCACTCACACTTGGGTCACTTAGACCTAAATGTATTAACCAAGCTCACATACTGAATCTCAAAATGGTCTGATGAATGCAGGGGTTTAAATGTTGTTTTTAGCAAGGCAAATTGGGTAAGAAATTGCACACATGACTCTTAGTTCACTGTCAGGTTTCACACAATGGGCTGCTTAAAAGGACATGATACCCCCATTTTGTAGCACTTGAAACTGATGCAGCATAGCTGTAAAAAGCTGAAAATATCACCTAAACATCTCTATGTAAAAAATGAAGACATTTTACCTCAAAAAAGTATTCACACTCCACTGTAAAGAGACTTAATGCAGCCAATCAGGATGCTAGCCCCAGGACTTGCAAAGGAGTGTGAATCTGGCATGTGCAGGCACAGTCATGTTATTTTCCTATTCTGTTTAAGGAAGTTTACTATGAAATCTCATGAGATCACAGCAAAGCAAACCATGGCCTCATCACTGCTGATGCTGATTGGCTATTTTTTTTTTTTATTTGCAGCTGGACGGCAGCTGAACTATACTATACTATACTATACTGTACTATACTATACTGTTAACAGAGCACTTACTCTGATGAGCTGAAAATGTTTTGAGGTAAAATATCTTCCTTTTTCATATGTTCAGGTGATATTTTCATGTCATCTTTTTACAGTTATGCTGCATCTCTGCCACGTGATTTAGCATATGAGTATTATGTCCTTTTAAGCAATCAGTGAATCCTTGGCTTCCTGTGATTGGCTTTTATTCTGTAATTTTCATATGAACAAATGTATGAACACAGTTTGTTTGTTTATACATTCGTTTATTCCTTCATATGGTGGTTTCTTCATTACCTCATAAACTAATGCAACAAATACTGCATTTTTTGTTATTTTTGCATTTGTTTCCAAGAATGCACATCTCTATTAGCAAATCTTTTAAGAGGCAATACAGCTGTTTACTACAAGATGGCAATAGAATACTGCCTGCACCTAAATTATACAGTATACTGTTCATATCCGTGCTGAAAATCCTGTACATTAGAGGAAATTTGTGATACAGTAGAATTTTAATTTAAAAGGGTTCCCTTAAAAAAAGAATGTGCTTTGTGTACTCCTTTTACTGTGCTTGTATTCTGCAGACTGTAGCAGAAACCAGCGTCTCTGCTACAGTGACCGCAGTTTAACACAGGAGGGAGCTGCAGAGCAAAAAAACTAATAAATGTTAAATGGAGACTGCCACTTATAAAAATGCAGTAACTCGCTGGCGAGAGGGACAGTGACAGGAAGGACCCATTGCTGATTACAATTTATGTAAATACTAATAAAACTGTTGTTTTCAGTGTACTTATTATGTTGCATGCATCTCTGGTTTTACACACATATCAGTGCAATAAGTACACTGCATTGTGAGAAAAACTCGCCAGCTTTTATTTTGCAGAATAAATCAAGGAGAATTACAGGTGTAACCAGGGGTCAAGTCGGGCGGGAACGCTTGGGATCGGAGTTCCTGCACTATTTTTTCAGGAGGAACTAAGTTCCATCTGGACAGAGAACAGAAAGCTTCAGTAAACACTGCTGCTGCTGGTATGAGGAGCTGGAACACAGTCTGGTTAGAGGGATAGTGAGATCCTCTAGTAATGGGCAGTAACATTTCCTACAATACACTAAATGCAAGCCTGTCAGCGGTCATGCAGTGTGATCACCCTGCGCTGTGTGGAACACATGGTGCTTATATTTCTGTGTGGCTTGCTCTGGAGTTATTTAGCTCCACTCAGAAGACATAGGACTATTGCTCCTTAAGTGGATGAGACTCTGTAACAGAGGAGGATTCTCAGGCCCAACGGCAACAATTCAACCCCCGAAGTGTACAGATTATATACATATAAATGCAGTGTGTGTGTGTTTATATATATATATATATATATATATATATATAAAACAATATTAATTGTGAGGGGGTGGAAGTCTTGGTGAGTTCCCACACTTTTTTTTGTAGGACTTAACCCTTGGGTGTAACATTCTTAAAGAAATATGACCTGTGAACTTCAGAGACACCCAAGAAATTTTCTGTACTTTAGCTGTTGGCGCTCTACAAATAACCGATAATAATAATAATAATATCTACATTAAATACAATTTTCTCTGTGTACATATGAATATGAAATTTATAGCACAATGTTAAGTTGCATTTCTCTTGTAAGGTGTATCCAGTCCACGGATCATCCATTACTTGTGGGATATTCTCCTTCCCAACAGGAAGCTGCAAGAGGATCACCCACAGCAGAGCTGTCTATATAGCTCCTCCTCTCCCTGCCACTCCCAGTCATTCTCTTGCAGCTCTCGACAAGAAAGGAAGTAGCTAGAGAGATGTGGTGAAATTTAGTTATTTTTTTCTTCAAATCAAAAGTTTGTTATTTTCAAATGGTACCGGAGTTGTACTATTTTGGTCTCAGGCAGAAAATAGAAGAGGAGTCTGCCTGTGGTCTTTGATGATCTTAGCAGGTTGTAACTAAGATCCATTGCTGTTCTCACACATAACTGAAGAGAGAGGTAACTTCAGCTGGGGGAATGGCGTGCAGGGTCTACTGCTATGAGGTATGTGCAGTTAAATTTTTTCTAGAGAAATGAAAATGCTGTTAATACCGGATTTATCTAAGGTAGGTCTGATTACAGTGATTTAATAACAACTAGTATCATGCTTGCTATTAAAGGTAATACTCTTATTACTTTTTCACATTACTGAAATATAAAACGTTTGCTGGAAGTGTTTAAACATTTTTTATATACATTTTGGTGATAAAACTTTATTGGGGCCCAGTTTTTTCCACATGGCTGGCTAGATTTTGCCTAGGAATAGTTTTGTTAGGCCCTCTCACTGTGAGTACTAGGTGGGAGTGGCCTATTTTCGGGCCTAAATGCGCATTAGATTATGCAGCCTGAGACATCCAGTTTCCCTGAAGGAGTCCCCTGACTACTTAGGACCTCTCTAAAGGGTTTTGGTGCCTTCCAAATTCGTTGTATGGGAAGGTAGGGCCACAGCAGAGCTGTGGCAGTTTGTTGTGACTGTTAAAAAACGTTTATTTCGTTTTTTTGATCCGTTTTTGAAACTAAGGGGTTAATCATCCATTTGCAAGTGGGTGCAATGCTCTGTTAGCCTATTATACACACTGTAAAAATGTCATAAGTTTTACTGCTTTTTTTCACTGTTTTTCAAATTCTGACCTTTTTTTATATTTCTTAAAGGCACAGTAACGTTTTTATTTTTTGCTTGTTTACTCTCATTAAAGTGTTTTCCAAGCTTGCTGGTCTCATTGCTAGTCTGTTTAAACATGTCTGACATAGAGGAAACTCCTTGTTCATTGTGTATAGAAGCCATGGTGGAACCCCCTCTTAGAATGTGTACCAAATGTACTGATTTCACTTTAAGTTATAAAGACCATATTCTGTCTTTAAAAGATTTATCACCAGAGGAAACTGACAAGGGGGAAGTTATGCCGACTAACTCGCCTCACGTGTCAGAACCCTTAACTCCCGCTCAAGGGACTCCCGCTCAAGAGGCGCCAGTGCGCCCATGGCGTTTACTTTACAAGACATGGCGGCAGTTATGGATAATACCCTTACAGCTGTATTATCCAGACTACCTGGGTTACAAGGAAAGCGAGACAGCTCTGGGGACTAGAAGAAATACAGAGCACTCTGACGCTTTAGTAACTATGTCTGATACCCCCTCACAATATGCAGAAGCTGAGGAAGGAGAGCTTCTTTCTGTGGGGGATTTTTCTGACTCAGGGAAGATGCTTCAACCTGATTCTGATATGTCAACATTTAAGTTTAAGCTTGGACACCTCCGCGTGTTGCTCAGGGAGGTTTTAGCTACTCTGGACGACTGTGACACCATTATAGTGCCAGAGAAATTGTGCAGATTGGATAAATACTATGCAGTGCCTGTTTACACGGATGTTTTTCCAATACCTAAAAGGTTTTCAGAAATTATTACTAAGGAATGGGATAGGCCAGGTGTTCCGTTCTCTCCCCTTCCTATTTTTAAGAAAATGTTTCCCATAGATTCTGCTACACGGGACTTATGGCAAACGGTCCCTAAAGTAGAGGGAGCAGTTTCTACCCTAGCAAAGCATACTACTATCCCTGTCGAGGACAGTTGTGCTTTCCTAGATCCAATGGATAAAAAGTTAGAGGGTTACCTTAAGAAAATGTTTATTCAACAAGGTTTTATTCTCCAGCCTCTTGCATGCATTGCCCCGGTCACTGCTGCTGCTGCCTTCTGGTTTGAGTCTCTGGAAGAGGCCTTACATGTAGAAACCCCATTGGATGATATACTTGACAAGCTTAAAGCGCTTAAGCTAGCCAATTAATTTGTTTCTGACGCCGTTGTTAATTTAACTAAACTAACGGCTAAGAATTCTGGTTTTGCTATTCAGGCACGTAGGGCGCTATGGCTTAAATCCTGGTCAGCTGACGTTACTTCAAAGTCTAAGCTTCTTAATATTCCCTTCTAGGGGCAGACCCTATTCGGGCCTGGACTGAAGGAGATTATTTCTGATGTTACTGGAGGAAAAGGTCATGCCCTTCCTCAGGATAGGTCTAACAAATTAAGGACCAAACAAACTAATTTTCGTGCTTTTCGAAACTTTAAAACGAGCGCGGCATCAACTTCCTCTAATACAAAACAAGAGGGAAATTTTGCCCAGTCCAAACCGGTCTGGAGACCTAACCAGGCTTGAACAAAGGTAAACAGGCCAAGAAGCCTGCTGCTGCCTCTAAGACAGCATGAAAGATTGGCCCCCGATCCGGTAATGGATCTAGTAGGGGGCAGACTTTCTCTCTTCGCCCAGGCTTGGGCAAGAGATGTCCAGGATCCCTGGGCGTTGGAAATTGTGTCCCAGGGATATCTTCTGGACTTCAAAGCTTCTCCCCCAAAAGGGAGATTTCACCTTTCACAATTATCTGCAAACCAGATAAAGAGAGAGGCATTCTTACATTGTGTTCAAGACCTCCAAGTTATGGGAGTGATCCACCCAGTTCCAAAGGAGGAACAGGGACAAGGGTTCTATTCAAATCTATTTGTGGTTCCCAAAAAAGAGGGAACCTTCAGACCAATATTAGATCTCAAGATCCTAAACAAATTTTTCAGGGTCCCATCCTTCAAGATGGAGACTATTCGAACGATCCTACCTATGATCCAGGAGGGTCAATACATGACTACCATGGACTTAAAGGATGCTTATCTTCACATTCCGATACACAAAGATCATCATCGGTTTCTCAGGTTCGTCTTTCTAGACAGGCATTACCAGTTTGTGGCTCTTCCCTTTGGGTTAGCTACAGCTCCAAGAATTTTTACGAAGGTTCTGGGGTCACTTCTGGCGGTCCTAAGGCCGCGGGGCATAGCAGTAGCCCCTTACTTAGACGACATTCTTGACCTTCCGCAGGCCAGATTGGACAATAGTAACAACAGATGCCAGCCTTCTGGGCTGGGGGGCAGTCTGGAACTCCCTGAAGGCTCAGGGATCGTGGACTCAGGAGGAGGCTCTCCTTCCAATAAACATTCTGGAACTAAGAGCGATATTCAATGCTCTTCAGGCTTGGCCTCAGCTAGCGACAATGAGGTTCATCAGATTTCAGTCAGACAACATCACGACTGTAGCTTACATCAACCATCAAGGGGGAACAAGGAGTTCCCTAGCGATGCTGGAAGTTTCAAAAATAATTAGTTGGGCAGAGATTCACTCTTGCCACCTATCAGCTATCCATATCCCAGGTGTAGAGAACTGGGAGGCAGATTTTCTAAGTTGACAGACTTTTCATCCAGGGGAGTGGGAGCTCCATCCGGAGGTGTTTGCACAGTTGGTTCAACGTTGGGGCAAACCAGAACTGGATCTCATGGCGTCTCGCCAGAACGCCAAGCTTCCTTGTTACGGATCCAGGTCCAGGGATCCCAAGGCAGCGCTGATAGATGCTCTAGCAGCCCCTTGGTCCTTCAACCTGGCTTATGTGTTTCCAACGTTTCCTCTGCTCCCTCGTCTGATTGCCAAAATCAAGCAGGAGAGAGCATTAGTGATTTTGATAGCACCTGCGTGGCCACGCAGGACTTGGTATGCAGATCTGGTGGACATGTCATCCTTTCCACCATGGACTCTGCCCCTGAGACAGGACCTTCTACTTCAGGGTCCTTTCAACCATCCAAATCTAATTTCTCTGCGACTGACTGCCTGGAGATGCTTGATTTTATCAAAGCGAGGATTCTCCGAGTCAGTCATTGATACCTTAATTCAGGCACGGAAGCCTGTCACCAGGAAAATCTATCATAAGATATGGTGTAAATATCTTCATTGGTGTGAATCCAAGGGTTACTCATGGAGTAAGGTCAGGATTCCTAGGATATTGTCTTTTCTCCAAGATGGATTGGAGAAGGGCTTGTCAGCGAGTTCCTTAAAGGGACAGATTTCTGCTCTGTCTATTCTTTTGCACAAGTGTCTGGCGGATGTTCCAGACGTTCAGGCGTTTTGTCAGGCTTTAGTTAGAATCAAGCCTGTGTTTAAACCTGTTGCTCCGCCATGGAGTTTAAATTTGGTTCTTAAAGTTCTTCAAGGGGTTCCGTTTGAACCTCTTCATTCCATAGATATCAAGCTTTTATCTTGGAAAGTTCTGTTTTTGGTAGCTATCTCCTCGGCTCGTAGAGTTTCTGAGTTATCTGCCTTACAGTGTGATTCCCCTTATCTGTTCTTTCATGCAGATAAGGTAGTTTTGCGTACCAAACCTGGGTTTTTACCTAAGGTGGTATCTAACAAGAATATCAATCAGGAGATTGTTGTTCCGTCACTGTGTCCTAATCCTTCTTCAAAGAAGGAACGTCTATTACATAATCTTGACGTGGTTCGTGCTTTAAAGTTTTATTTACAAGCTACTAAAGATTTTCGTCAAACATCTGCATTGTTTGTTGTCTACTCTGGACAGAGGAGAGGCCAAAAGGCTTCGGCAACTTCTCTTTCGTTTTGGCTAAGGAGTATAATACGCTTAGCCTATGAGACTGCTGGACAGCAGCCTCCTGAAAAGATTACGGCTCATTCTACTAGAGCGGTAGCTTCCACATGGGCTTTTAAAAATGAGGCTTCTGTTGAACAGATTTGTAAGGCGGCGACTTGTTCTTCGCTTCATACTTTTTCAAAGTTCTATAAATTTGATACTTTTGCTTCTTCGGAGGCTATTTTTGGGAGAAAGGTCTTGCAGGCAGTGGTACTTTCCGTTTAAGTACCTGCCTTGTCCCTCCCTTCATCCGTGTCCTATAGCTTTGGTATTGGTATCCCACAAGTAATGGATGATCCGTGGACTGGATACACCTTACAAGAGAAAACAAAATTTATGCTTACCTGATAAATTTATTTCTCTTGTGGTGTATCCAGTCCACGGCCCGCCCTGTCATTTTAAGGCAGGTATGTTTTATTTTTAAACTACAGTCACCACTGCACCCTATGGTTTCTCCTTTCTCTTGCTTGTCTTCGGTCGAATGACTGGGAGTGGCAGGGAGAGAAGGAGCTATATAGACAGCTCTGCTGTGGGTGATCCTCTTGCAGCTTCCTGTTGGGAAGGAGAATATCCCACAAGTAATGGATGATCCGTGGACTGGATACACCACAAGAGAAATAAATTTATAAGGTAAGCATAAATTTTGTTTTTCATGCATATTAT
The DNA here is from genome assembly GCF_027579735.1 of Bombina bombina. NCBI lineage: Eukaryota > Metazoa > Chordata > Amphibia > Anura > Bombinatoridae > Bombina > Bombina bombina. The sequence continues at coordinate 30,820,539 of NC_069499.1, read as the reverse complement.
TAATATGGATTTTGTTAAAGTGTACTTTTTATAATATTTGTAATGCCAACTATGTATATTTATGGCAGTGTAACTAGTAATTTTGGTGACCATTGACTATGTATATTTACAGCAGCATGAGTAATAATTCCAGTAAATATGTATATTTACAGCAGTATGAGTAATTATTCCAGTAAATATGTATATTTACAGCAGTATGAGTAATAATTCCAGTGACTGTGTATATTTACAGAAGTGTAACTAATTATTCCAGTGACCAGTTACTGTGTATATTTATAGCAGTGTAACTAATAATTTCTTTGACAAGTGACTGTGTATATTTACAGCAGTGTAACTAATAATTTCTTTGACCAGTGACTGTGTATATTTACAGTAGTGTAACTAATAATTTCAGTGACCAGTCACTGTGTATATTTACAGTAGTGTAACAAATAATTTCATTGACTGTGTATATTTACAACAGTGTAACTAATAATTCCAGTGACTGTGTATATTTACAGCAGTGTAACTAATAATTTATTTGACCAGTGACTGTGTATATTTACAGTAGTGTAACTAATAATTCCAGTGACCAGTGATTGTGTATATTTACAGAAGTGTACCTAATAATTTCAGTGACCAGTGACTGTGTATTTCTTTTGCAAGATGTACCGAGTCCACGGATTCATCCTAACTTGTGGGATATTATCCTTCCTAACAGGAAGTGGCAAAGAGAGCACCACAGCAGAGCTGTCTATATAGCTCCCCCCTTAACTCCACCCCCCAGTCATTCTCTTTGCCGGCTCTAAGCAGGAAGGGTAAAGTGAAAGAGGTGTTAAACTGTTAGTTTTATTTTATCTGCAATCAAGAGTTTGTTATTTTTAAATGGTACCGGTGTTGTACTATTTACTCTCAGGCAGAACATAGATGAAGATTTCTGCCTGGAGGATGATGATCTTAGCATTTGTAACTAAGGTCCACTGCTGTTCCCACAGAAGCTGAGGAGTACAGGAAAACTTCAGTGTGAGGAACGGTTTCTTGCTATACAGAAATGAGGTATGTTCAGTCATTTTTTTCTGCAGAGACTGTGTTAACTCAGAAAGGCTGACAGTATCCCCATTAGGGGAAGGGGAAGCAGTAATCCTAGTTTCATAAGGGGCATTACTAGCTTGCATAAAGGGCTAATCTCATGGGCACTCAGTTTGTATATGATATAGTAGGCAAACGTTTGTGTGTTCTGGGAGTACTGTTTTTTATTCTGATGGGACATCTTTTTGAGGGTACACTTGGCTTATTTAGGGGTTTTATAACCCACATGACTTACAAACAGGGTTTGGTAGATTTGTGTAGGCCCCAGCAACATCGAGTGAGATGGGCGGGGCCTATTTTCGCGCCTCAGTTGCGCATTTAGTTTATGCAGACAAGCAGCAAGCAACATCTCCAGAGGTCCTGGTATACTTCTGGGGCTTAATCGAAGCTTTATCCCCACATTATCGTTCCCTAAGGGCAGGTAGGGCCACAGCAGAGCTGTGGCAAGGTGCTGACAGTATTTTTTTACTGGTTTTGGACATTTGTCAATCCGGTTTTCTCATTTGGGGGTTTGATGCTTATTTACTTGTTGTGCAATCTTACCAAAGCTTAGTGGGTATACTGTAAAAATTTCGGAAAATTTGAAGCAATTTTAAGCAGTTTTGCATTTTGTGTATGCCTTTTTTTCTCTTAAAGGCACAGTACCGTTTTTGAAAATTGTGTTTTTTTTATTAAATAAAGTGTTTTCCAAGCTTGCTTGTCTCATTACTAGCCTGTTCAACATGTCTGACATTGAGGAAACTCATTGCTCAATTTGTTTAGAAGCCATTGTGGAACCCCCTCTTAGAACGTGTCCCACTTGTACTGATATGTCTATAAATTGCAAACAGCATATTTTGACTTATAAGAGTTTGGCATTGGATGATTCTCAGACAGAAGGAAATCAGGTTTTGACATCTAGTTCTCCCCAAGTGTCACAACCAGTAATGCCCGCACAAGCGACGCCAAGTACTTCTAGTGCGTCTAATTCTTTCACCTTGCATGATATGGCCTCAGTTATGAATACTACCCTCACAGAGGTTTTATCTAAACTGCCAGGGTTGCAAGGAAAGCGCAGTAGCTCTGGGTTAAGAACAAATGCTGAGACTTCTGACGCTTTAGTAGCCGTATCCGATATTCCCTCACAATGTTCTGAGGTAGGGATGAGGGATTTGCTATCTGAGGGAGAGATTTCTGATTCAGGATGGATGTTCCCTCAGACAGATTCAGATATGACGGCATTTAAATTTAAGCTAGAACACCTCCGCTTATTGCTCAGGGAGGTTTTAGCGACTCTGGATGATTGTGACCCTATTGTAGTTCCAGAGAAATTGTGTAAAATGGACAAATATTTAGAGGTTCCGGTTTACACTGATGTTTTTCCGGTCCCTAAGAGGATTTCGGACATTGTTACTAAGGAGTGGGATAGACCAGGTATTCCGTTCGCTCACCCTCCTGTTTTTAAGAAAATGTTTCCCATATCTGACACCATGAGGGACTCATGGCAGACGGTCCCTAAGGTGGAGGGAGCTATTTCTACTCTGGCTAAGCGTACAACTATACCTATTGAAGACAGTTGTGCTTTCATTGATCCTATGGATAAAAAATTAGAGGGTCTCCTAAAGAAGATTTTTGTTCATCAAGGTTTTCTTCTTCAACCTATAGCGTGCATTGTTCCTGTAACCACTGCAGCTGCCTTTTGGTTTGAGGCTCTAGAAGAGGCTCTTCAGGTGGAGACCCCACTAGATGATATTCTGGACAGAATTAAGGCTCTTAAGCTAGCTAATTCTTTTATTACAGACACCGCTTTTCATCTTGCTAAGTTAGCAGCAAAGAATTCAGGTTTTGCCATTTTAGCGCATAGAGCGTTATGGCTTAAGTCCTGGTCGGCTGATGTGTCATCAAAATCTAAGCTGTTGACTATCCCTTTCAAAGGTAAGACCCTATTTGGGCCTGCACTGAAAGAGATCATTTCAGACATCACTGGGGGGAAGGGTCATGCCCTCCCCCAAGATAAGTCAAATAAGACAAGGACCAAACAAAATAATTTTAGTTCCTTTCGAAACTTCAAGGGTGGTCCCGCTTCCTCTTCCTCTGCTGCAAAGCAAGAAGGGAACTTTGCTCAATCCAAGCCAACCTGGAGACCTAACCATTCTTGGAACTAGGGTAAACAGGCCAAAAAGCCTGCTGCTGATACTAAGACAGCATGAAGAGGTAGCCCCCGATCCGGTACCGGATCTAGTAGGGGGCAGACTCTCTCTCTTTGCTCAGGCCTGGGCAAGAGACGTTCAGGACTCCTGGGCAGTAGAAATTGTAACCCAGGGGTATCTTCTAGATTTCAAAGATTCTCCTCCAAGGGGGAGATTCCATCTTTCTCAATTGTCTGTAAACCAGACCAAAAGAGAGGCGTTCTTACGCTGTGTAGAAGACCTTTTTACCATGGGAGTGATCTGCCCAATTCCGAAAGCAGAACAGGGACAAGGTTTTTACTCCAATCTGTTTGTGGTTCCCAAAAAAGAGGGAACCTTCAGACCAATTCTAGATCTCAAGATCCTAAACCAATTCCTAAGAGTTCCATCCTTCAAGATGGAGACCATTCAGACTATTTTACCAATGATCCAGGAGGGTCAATATATGACCACCGTGGATTTAAAGGATGCGTATCTACACATTCCTATCCACAGAGATCATCACCAGTTCCTCAGGTTTGCCTTTCTGGACAGGCATTACCAGTTTGTGGCTCTTCCCTTCGGGTTGGCCACGGCGCCAAGAATCTTCACAAAGGTGCTAGGGTCCCTTCTGGCGGTCCTAAGGCAGTGGGGCATAGCAGTGGCGCCTTATCTAGACGACATCCTAATTCAAGCGTCAACTTTCCAACTAGCCAAGTCTTACACAGACTTAGTGTTGGCCTTTCTAAGATGTCATGGGTGGAAGGTGAACATGAAAAAGAGTTCTCTTATTCCTCTCACAAGAGTTCCATTCCTGGGAACTCTGATAGATTCGGTGGACATGAACATTTTTCTGACGGAGGTCAGGAAATCAAAGATTTTAACCACCTGCCGAGCTCTTCATTCCATTCCTCGGCCGTCAGTGGCTCAGTGTATGGAGGTAATCGGACTTATGGTAGCGGCAATGGACATAGTTCCGTTTGCTCGTTTGCATCTCAGAACACTGCAACTATGCATGCTCAAACAGTGGAATGGGGATTATGCAGATTTATCTCCTCAGATAATTCTGGATTAAGAGACCAGAGACTCTCTTCTTTGGTGGTTGTCACAGGATCACCTGTCCCGGGGAATGTGTTTCCGCAGGCCAGCATGGGTTATAGTGACGATGGACGCCAGCCTATAGGGCTTGGGTGCAGTCTCGAATTCCCTGAAAGCTCAGGGCTTGTGGACTCAGGAGGAGGCCCTCCTACCGATAAATATTCTGGAATTAAAAGCGATATTCAATGCTCTTCAGGCGTGGCCTCAGCTGGCTTCGGCCAGATTCATCAGATTTCACTCGGACATCACAACTGTAGCTTATATCAATCATCAGGGGGGAACAAGGAGTTCCTTGGCGATGATAGAAGTTTCCAGGATAATCCGATGGGCAGAGACTCACTCTTGCCATCTATCAGCGATCTATATCCCAGGGGTAGAGAACTGGGAAGCAGATTTTCTAAGTCGTCAGACTTTTCATCCGGGGGGAGTGGGAGCTCCATCCGGAGGTGTTTGCTCAACTGGTTCAGCTATGGGGCACACCAGAATTGGATCTGATGGCGTCTCGTCAGAACGCCAAACTTCCTTGTTATGGATCCAGGGATCCTCAGGCAGTACTGACAGATGCTCTAGCAGTACCCTGGTCGTTCAACCTGGCTTATGTGTTTCCACCTTTCCCTCTCCTTCTGCGTCTCATTGCCAGAATCAAACAGGAAAGAGCTTTGGTGATTTTGATAGCACCTGCGTGGCCACGCAGGACTTGGTATGCAGACCTGGTGGACATGTCATCTCTGCCACCATGGACTCTGCCACTGCGACAGGACCTTCTGATTCAAGGTCCGTTCAAGCATCGAAATCTAATTTCTCTGCAACTGACTGCTTGGAGATTGAACGCTTGATTTTATCAAAGCGAGGTTTCTCTGAGTCGGTCATAGATACCTTGATTTAGGCTCGAAAGCCTGTCACTAGGAAGATCTATCATAAGATATGGCGTAAATATTTTTTTTGGTGCGAATCCAAAGGCTACTCATGGAGTAAGATCAGGATTCCTAGGATTTTATCGTTTCTTCAAGAAGGATTGGAGAAAGGATTGTCAGCTAGTTCCTTAAAAGGAGAAATATCTGCTTTGTCCATTCTATTGCACAAGCGTCTGGCAGATGTCCCAGATGTTCGGGCTTTTTGTCAGGCTTTAGTTAGAATCAAGCCTGTGTTTAAACCTGTTGCTCCGCCATGGAGTCTAAATTTAGTTCTTAATGTTCTTCAGGGGGTTCCGTTTGAACCCATGCATTCCATAGATATTAAGCTTCTATCTTGGAAAGTTCTGTTTCTAGTTGCTATCTCTTCAGCTCGAAGGGTTTCTGAATTATCTGCATTACAATGTGACTCGCCTTATCTTGTTTTCCATGCTGATAAGGTAGTTTTGAGTACCAAACCTTCCTTCCTCCCTAAGGTTGTTTCTAACAGGAATATCAATCAGGAGATTGTTGTTCCTTCTCTGTGTCCTAATCCTTCTTCTAAGAAGGAACGTTTATTGCACAACTTGGACGTGGTTCATGCTTTGAAGTTCTATTTGCAGGCAACCTGCAAGATTTTCGCCAATCATCTTCTTTGTTTGTTGTCTATTCTGGAAAGCGTAGGGGTCAAAAGGCTACGGCTACCTCTCTTTCCTTTTGGCTGAAAAGCATCATCCATTTGGCTTTTGAGACTTTTAAAAATGATGCTTCTGTTGAACAGATTTGTAAGGCTGCGACTTGGTCTTTGCTTCATACCTTTTCCAAATTTTACAAATTTGATACTTTTGCTTCTTCGGAGGCTATTTTTGGGAGAAAGGTTTTGCAAGCAGTGGTGCCTTCTGTTTAGGCTTCTGTCTTGTCCCTCCCTTCATCCGTGTCCTAAAGCTTTGGTATTGGTATCCCACAAGTAAGGATGAATCCGTGGACTCGGTACATCTTGCAAAAGAAAACAAAATTTATGCTTACCTGATAAATTTATTTCTTTTGCGATGTACCGAGTCCACGGCCCGCCCTGTCTATTCAAGACAGATAGTATTTTTTATTGAAAACTTCAGTCACCTCTGCACCTTATAGTTTCTCCTTTTTCTTCCTTGGCCTTTGGTCGAATGACTGGGGGGTGGAGTTAAGGGGGGAGCTATATAGACAGCTCTGCTGTGGTGCTCTTTTTGCCACTTCCTGTTAGGAAGGATAATATCCCACAAGTAAGGATGAATCCGTGGACTCGGTACATTGCAAAAGAAAGAAATTTATCAGGTAAGTATAAATTTTGTTATTTACAGCAGCGTAACTAATAATTCCAGTGATTAGTGACTGTGTATATTTACAGCAGTGTAACTAATAATTTTAGTGACCAGTGACTGCTTATATTTACAAGTGTAACTAATAATTCCAGTGACAAGTGGCTGTGTATATTTACAACAGTGTAACTAATCATTCCAGTGACTGTGTATATTTACAGTAGTGTAACTAATAATTCCAGTTACAAGTGGCTGTGTATATTTATAGCAGTGTAACTAATAATTATAGTGACTGTGTATATTTACAGTAGTGTAACTAATAATTCCAGTGACAAGTGACTGTGTATATTTACAGAAGTGTAACTAATAATCCAGTGACAAGTGGCTGTGTATATTTACAGAAGTGTAACTAATAATTCCAATGACAAGTGGCTGTGTATATTTACAGAAGTGTAACTAATAATTCCAGTGACAAGTGACTGTGTATATTTACAGAAGTGTAACTAATAATTCCAGTGACAAGTGACTGTGTATATTTACAGAAGTGTAACTAATAATTCCAGTGACAAGTGACTGTGTATATTTACAGAAGTGTAACTAATAATTTCAGTGACAAGTGACTGTGTATATTTACAGAAGTGTAACTAATAATTTCAGTGACAAGTGACTGTGTATATTTATAGCAGTGTAACTAATAATTATAGTGACTGTGTATATTTACAGAAGTGTAACTAATAATTCCAGTGAGCAGTGGCTGTGTATATTTACAGAAGTGTAACTAATAATTCCAGTGACAAGTGGCTGTGTATATTTACAGAAGTGTAACTAATAATTCCAGTGACAAGTGGCTGTGTATATTTACAGAAGTGTAACTAATAATTCCAGTGACAAGTGACTGTGTATATTTACAGTAGTGTAACTAATAATTCCAGTGACAAGTGACTGTGTATATTTACAGAAGTGTAACTAATAATTCCAGTGACAAGTGGCTGTGTATATTTACAGAAGTGTAACTAATAATTCCAGTGACAAGTGGCTGTGTATATTTACAGAAGTGTAACTAATAATTCCAGTGACAAGTGACTGTGTATATTTACAGAAGTGTAACTAATAATTCCAGTGACAAGTGACTGTGTATATTTACAGAAGTGTAACTAATAATTCCAGTGACAAGTGACTGTGTATATTTACAGAAGTGTAACTAATAATTTCAGTGACAAGTGACTGTGTATATTTACAGAAGTGTAACTAATAATTTCAGTGACAAGTGACTGTGTATATTTATAGCAGTGTAACTAATAATTATAGTGACTGTGTATATTTACAGAAGTGTAACTAATAATTCCAGTGACCAGTGGCTGTGTATATTTACAGAAGTGTAACTAATAATTCCAGTGACAAGTGGCTGTGTATATTTACAGAAGTGTAACTAATAATTCCAGTGACAAGTGGCTGTGTATATTTACAGAAGTGTAACTAATAATTCCAGTGACAAGTGACTGTGTATATTTACAGAAGTGTAACTAATAATTCCAGTGACAAGTGACTGTGTATATTTACAGAAGTGTAACTAATAATTCCAGTGACAAGTGACTGTGTATATTTACAGAAGTGTAACTAATAATTCCAGTGACAAGTGACTGTGTATATTTACAGAAGTGTAAATAATAATTCCAGTGACAAGTGACTGTGTATATTTACAGAAGTGTAACTAATAATTCCAGTGACAAGTGACTGTGTATATTTACAGAAGTGTAACTAATAATTCCAGTGACAAGTGACTGTGTATATTTACAGAAGTGTAACTAATAATTCCAGTGACAAGTGGCTGTGTATATTTACAGAAGTGTAACTAATAATTCCAGTGACAAGTGGCTGTGTATATTTACAGAAGTGTAACTAATAATTCCAGTGACAAGTGGCTGTGTATATTTACAGAAGTGTAACTAATAATTCCAGTGACAAGTGGCTGTGTATATTTACAGAAGTGTAACTAATAATTCCAGTGACAAGTGGCTGTGTATATTTACAGAAGTGTAACTAATAATTCCAGTGACAAGTGGCTGTGTATATTTACAGAAGTGTAACTAATAATTCCAGTGACAAGTGGCTGTGTATATTTACAGAAGTGTAACTAATAATTCCAGTGACAAGTGGCTGTGTATATTTACAGAAGTGTAACTAATAATTCCAGTGACAAGTGACTGTGTATATTTACAGAAGTGTAACTAATAATTCCAGTGACAAGTGGCTGTGTATATTTACAGAAGTGTAACTAATAATTCCAGTGACAAGTGACTGTGTATATTTACAGAAGTGTAACTAATCATTCCAGTGACCAGTGACTGTGTATATTTACAACAGTTTAACTAATCATACCAGTGATTGTGTATATTTACAGTAAAAAATTATTTCATGTCCTGTGATTATGTATATTGTAATAGTTTCACAGTAAAAAAAGCTGTAGAGGAAATGTAATATAATAATGAAGAGAAAAGTATTTGTTCATCCGAGTGCAATGTAGCATTAAGCCGCTATATGATTGGTTGCACTCTGCTCAGTAATAGCCTGATGCGGTGTTTGAGAGTTGCCATGGTAACTAGTCGCTTATTGGGATACAGGTGAAAGGATGTTTGATCTGCAAATGAGCAGAGCAAAGGTTCCTCTCAGCAAATGGCTCAGCCTTTTAACATAACTTCTTGGCAATGAAGTGAAACAATAAAATCCTTAAGCAGATGGTTCTGTAACAACCCACTGACCTTACTGATAGCTACAGAGCAAGCAGAAGTGTATTGTCACCAACAGTACAACAGATTATTTGCAGATGAGTTAGCACCTCTGCACAAGTCATGCAGAAGTCCAGAGGGGATTTAGATCACTTTACCCGTGGCTAATGAGTGCCGTCTGTAGATCAGGACGTTTTGTTTATTTTCTTTTTTTTATCACTTAAAGGGACATAATGGCCAAAACTGAAATATGCGTGAGAGCATTTCAGTTTTGTATATAGAGACTTTGCAATATACTTGTTTGAACAAAAATGCTTCTAGTAACTGTTTGGACGGCATACACACATATGCAGCGCATGCTCCTGTGCACCAGCATTCAAACCCTGATCAGATTTCCAGTGGTGGCTTGTAGAATGCACATTTAATCTTAGCTGGCACATGACACTGCACTGTTGGTTCTCTGAAATTTATAAATACAACTTTTTAATTCACTTAACAACAACTAATTGTTCTGTTTTTCTTGGTGTCCTTTGTTGAAACTTAGCTGATTTCCATAGGAAAAGGTAGACTTAGGAGCGTGCACATTACTTGAGCACTATATCTATAACATTGTTACAAACAGCCATCATAGAGCGCACAAGACATGTGCACGCTCCTTTAGCAGGGGCAGAACTTTTGTGGTCGTGACGTCGCGGCTGCGACCGGTGTTGTGTCGAAACTGGTGATTGTCAAAACTGGTGATCGGCAATTTCCATAACTCCGCCCACTAATGTAATCACTGCACTTTATATAGTAAATAATACATTTCTAAATACACTGCCTCTTGGTATAAACAACTAACAGCTAAATAATGTAAACACTGCACTTTATATAGTAAATAATAAACTTCTAAATACACTGCCTCTCGAAGCTGTTAGCTGTTTATACCGAGAGGCATTGTATTTAGAAGTTTATTATTTACTATATAAAGTGCAGTGTTTAAATTGTTTAGCTGTTAGCTGTTTATACCGAGAGGCAGTGTATTTAGAAGTTTATTTACTATATAGAGTGCAGTGTTTACATTAGTGGGCAGAGTTATGGAAATTGACGATCACCAGTTTTGACAATCACCAGTTTCAACACAACATCGGGCCTTGGTGTTCCGCAACTCTTGGGGGGCCCACCGTCCAGCAGATGTGTGTGATAATGGCCCTGCCCCTGCCGCTCCTACAATGTGCTGCACATTGTCTTTAACGTGAGGCAAAAGGGGCAGCTGCCCCGGGCTCAGTCTTGATTGTGGGGCCCCTCTGGCCCAAAGCAGCTGCCCCTTGAGCCCACGCATGCTGCCCGCAAAGTCGCAAACAGTTGCCTGGTGCTTGCTTAGTACTTTGCTCCTAGTCTCCTCCCCTGCCCGCCCTGTGCTGCATGCCAGACCTGCCCAGGAAATTGTACATGTACCGGGGGGATCCGCTGGGCTGCATCCTGCCTGGTGAACTCTGCTCTGCCCTGGGACTGATCTGATGGCACCACTGGCGCTGAAGACTGTACCTGCTAGAGTTGTGTGCTGTAAGGTCAGTGACAGTTTTCATTAATTCATCTTATATGATCTAGTAAAGTTCACTAAAGCTTTAGGGTAGGTGCTGCCTCTGCGTTCATTAGCAGCGCTGCGTGTCTAATTATTGGTTTAAAGAGCGTCCTCCGGTTGCACATTAGTCTATTTGAGGGGCTTTAAAAATGAGATTAATGTCTAATGCACCTCGTGTTCATGAATATATGTGAGATCATGAAAGGACAAACTTTATGTTCCAGCTAAACTGTCTCACATATGCAGTAAAATAATGAAAGCAATGTTTTCCAATCCATTTAATACATGTGGCACACGTCTATGTTATTTATCTAAATATACAAATAAAAAAACTGCTGCTGTTCTGTGCACAGTGCATTACTCTTCTATTGGCTCTGGAATGGCTAATGCATTTGATTCATGGTTGCATCTTAAGGGTAGAAAAAAGCTGTGAAGGTAATGAATGTGGCAAAAACAATCACAAAAATACAATAATATTAATATGTACGTCTGTGTGTGCTTGTATGTGTGTGTGCATGTGCCATTGTGTGTGTATGTATGTTGCGTTTACTTGTGTATGTATGTGTGTGCACGTGTGCAGGGCCGCCACTAGAAATTTTGGGACCCCTGACTTAACCATTGATTAGGCCCCCCCCCCCCCCTTGACATGTACAATTTTTGACCAAGTGACTAAAACGTATATGCACTTTATTCTTAAGTGTCTATTTAAACTTGGAAATGTTGTAAAGGTAGTAACATACACACACACACACACACTCATACACTGAAACACACACACACACACACTCACTCACACATAAGGATTCACATATAGACACTCTAGCAAACACGAAAAGAAACACACTGACATTGACCTGACAAGTAATGAGGTAGACTACAGTTTTGTAAAAAATAAAGGAGATTTAGAAAACAAAATATGGAGTTCTGATTATCTATTTGTAAAGGAAGATGCCAACTAAATGATGACAACAGCATGCAGTGGCTGAAAGGAAGGGCCCTGAACTGCCTAAATAATAATTTAAAGGTTAAATGGTGGATAGGTGACTTCCGGAAAGGTCTCATTTAGTCCCAAAGTCTGTAGAAAGATGTGAATAATCAGTAGTAAGGTCAAAATGTCCTAAAAAGGAACAGATAATGGACACACACACACAAACTCAAATGTGCACATACACCTAAGGAAACACAGACAGAGACAGCCTCAGAAAACCCACAAAGACATACACACACACAGAGACACCCACAGAAAACACACAAAGACATACACACACACAGAGAGACACCCACAGAAAACACACAAAGACATACACACACAGAGAGACAACCACATAAAATAAATAAAGACATACATACACACACCCTCACTTAGACATCCACAGAAAACACACAAAGGCATACATACACCCTCACAGAGACACCCACAGAAAACACACACCCTCACAGAGACATCCACAGAAAACACACACCCTCACAGAGACATCCACAGAAAACACAGACATACACACCCACCCTCACAGAGGCATCCAGAGAAAATACACAAAGACAAACATACACACACCCTCACAGAGACACCCATAGAAAAAGCTCAAAGACATATACACACACCCTCACAGACATCCACAGAAAATGCACAGACATACACACCCACCCTCACAGAGAGACCCACAGAAAAAAATTCATACACACTCATAGAGACACAAACCAAAGCACACAGACATAAACACAGACACCCACAGAAACACTCACAGGAGGAAACATTTATGCACCTTGCATCCCCTAAATCAACAGTGTGTGACATGCATGATAAAAAAATGCTGAAATTAAGAGATCACTTTTTAAAGAATCATATTTGTAAATGTGCAAACAAAAATAATTCTGTGAATTCAAAATTGTACATTAATGATCTGGGTAGATGGCTAGATGAAGAAAAGTACTTTTAAAAGATTGACATATGTTAGTTTGTTTTTTCCCCATTTTCCCCAACCAAGAGCACCACTTCAAATATAGTGTACAAATGTTCCCATCTGTCAGCTGTACTTATGGATTTTGAAAATGATGTACTCTATATGGTCTTGGTGGAACCATAAGCTGTGGTACTCATACGATTAGATCTGGTTAAATGCAGGATTTAGACTTGTTGGTATGTATTTCAATATTAAGTCAGCTGTAGTGTAAACTGAACAGTTTTAAGTTAACCTGTCTCATTTCAAACACTGAGAAATCTTAGTCTGAAAGTATAACATTTTATGCAGATGTAAAAATCTTAGATAAAATGCCTCCTTGCATCTGGAAATTCCTTGCATAAAGGGGCAGTAAACTGGAATGTAATTAAATACATTTTATATATATATATATATATATATATATATATATATATATATATATATATTAAAAATATGCATATCTGCCAAAAGGGCACATACCATTTGTGTATTGAGGAGGAAACATTTCTGCATGGTTTTAAATATAGAATTTCTACAGCATTGTCAAATAATCATAAATACAGGGCTGCTAAAAAAATGTGTTTTTATGGACCCCTGGCCCCACCATACAACTACTACCACACTGAAGTTACAATCCGAAATTGCACAAATAAATAAAAAAACATTTGCTAAGTCCTAGCTCCTCTGCAAATGAAAGTGATCTGCCGTATGACTCATACGCACACTGTACAAACAAAGTGCCAAGTCTGTCTCACACTGTGCATAGTGGTTTAATGCACACTCAGAAATCCTCTCACATGCTAATACTTTACTCCTTGTAATAACATTTCCCATGCTCAATTAGCACTCTGCTGTAGTACCCACTGGTGGCTGCCAAAATTAATTTTTTTTTTTAGTTCTTGCCTCATGGGGCCCCCCTGGCCCATTGAGCCCCTGACAGGAGTCACCCCTGTCACCCCCTGATGGCGGCCCTGCGCTTGTGCATGTGTGTATGTGTGTGCATGTGCCATTGTGTGTGTGTGTATGTATGTATGTGTGTGCATGTGCCATTGTGTATGTGTGTGTATGTTGCGTATACTTGTGTATGTGTTTGTTTTGTGCTTGTGTGACTGTGTGTGTACATTGGTGTGCATGTGTGTGCATGTGTGTTGAGTGTGTGTGCATGTGCAAATGTGTATGTATGTGTGTGTGTCTATAGTGTAAGAGTTTTTGGATAAATTATATAATATATACATATTTTTTAATGTAGCATATATATGTGTGTATATATATATTTGTGTGTGTGTGTATATATATATATATATATATATATATATATCTGTGTATATAGTTTGTGTGTGTGTATGTATATATTCCTCGTGTTTGTAAATGTTGTCTTGTCTCGTCTCTTACAAGTTTGATATCATTGTTTTATTTAAATGAATTGTATCCATGGACAGCACTGCGGATTATGTTGGCGCTTCATAAATAAAGTATAATAATAATAACAATAATAATGTATATAATAATAATAATAATAATAATAATGGTAATAATAACAATAATAATAACAATAATAATAATAATAATAATAATGTATATATTGCAAGTTGGGGAGCCTTCAAGGATTCTTGCACATGGGCCCTAAGGCTTCTAGTTAGGCTTCTTTTTCTAAACCTACCTCAGTATGCTCTAGAAAGGGGCTTAGTTTAAACATAAGTAAGCCCTGCAGGGGAAAGAGGGAAATGCAATAACAGCTTAAAGAGGGAACATTTGTTTAAATGATGTTCTCCTAATCACAACAATTAATGTTAACTTCAATGTCACTTTGATGTAATTTTTTCTTTGCTGTGGCTTGAAGAGGTCATTTGAAAATGTACTTAATTCCTATAGTAATATCTTTATATTCCTGGGAGGGTGTCTCTGTCCAATAAAACTGCAGAAGTATTTATTTTTCAGCCAATGAACAATCAGTCCCTAGGGATTAGCTGTGTACAAACAGGTAACTCCTTTTAGTTTCAAAATCAACTTAAAAAGCTTAAAATAAACCTTTTTACCTGTAAAAAAATATATATGTGTCATGTTTAAATATTTTTGTTTAATGTCCCTTTAAGTTCACATTTACTTTTACTCTGAAGTTGTAAGTATGTTTTTCTCTCTTCTCATATACTCTTTGTGCTAGATTACAAGTCGAGAGTAAACAGTAATACAAATCAATAACAACAGTGCAAACAATAATTCACAATTGTATTAGAGATTGTTGGTGAAAATAAATTTCAACTAATGTTAATGGATAAATAAATTGCACCTTCTATACTTTCAGTGGGAAGCTGTAGTAGCACACATTGCACTTGAATCACTATTTTTCGGGTGTTGCGTTTACAATCCGAAATACCACTTTTGCATTTAGCACATTTTAAAATGAGGTATTAATTGTTATCATTGCTATTGCCCATTCAGAAACATAGAAGGTGTATAGCAAATGTTTTACAGACCTCCCAACTGTCCCTTTGTGAGAGGGGCTCTGTCCTGCTATCCCTCTGAGTCTGTTATATGTCCCTATTTGCAAAATATCCCTTAGACCGGCCCATAGACTGCCCAGGTAAACAAACAAACTACCCAGGTACACCCCCACAAACAGCCCAGACAAACCCCCACAAACAGCCCAGACAAACCCCCACAAACTGTCCAGGTAAACCTCCACAAACAGCCCAGGTAAACCCCCACAAACAGCCCAGGTAAACCCCCACAAACAGCCCAGGTAAACCCCCACAAACAGCCCAGGTAAACCCCCACAAACAGCCGAGGTAAACCCCCACAAACAGCCCAGGTACACCCCCACAAACAGCCCAGGTAAACCCCCACAAACAGCCGAGGTAAACCCCCACAAACAGTCCAGGTACACCCCCACAAACTGTCCAGGTACACCCCCACAAACAGCCCAGGTAAACCCCCACAAACAGCCCAGGTAAACCCCCACAAACAGCCCAGGTAAATTCCCACAAATTGCCCAGACAAACCCCCACAAACTGCCCAGACAAACCCTCACAAACTGCCCAGGCACAACCCCACAAACTGCCCAGGCACACCCCACAAACTGGCCAGGCACCCCCCCCACAAACTGCCCAGGCACACCCCCACAAACTGCCCAGGCACACCCCCACAAACTGCCCAGGTACACCCCCCACAAACTGCCCAGGTACACCCCCCACAAACTGCCCAGGCACACCCCACAAACTACCCAGGTACACCCCCACAAACTGCCCAGGTACACCCCACAAACTGCCCAGACAAACCCCCACAAACTGTCCAGGTACCCCCACAAAATACCCAGACAAACCCCCACAAACTACCCACGTACACCCCCACAAACTGCCCAGGCACACCCCCACAAACTGTCCAGGTACACCCCCGCAAACTTCCTAGGTACACCCCCACAAACTGCCCAGGTACACCCCCACAAAGTGCCCAGTTACATACTCAACAAACTGCCCAGGTACACCCCAACAAACTGCCCAGGTACATCCCCCACAAACTGCCCAGGTACACCCCTAAAAACTTTCCAGGTACACCCCCACAAACTTCCCAGGTACCCCCCCAAACTGCCCAGCTACACCCCCACAAACTGCCCAGGCACACCCCCACAAACTGCCCAGGCACACCCCCACAAACTGCCCAGGTAAACCCCCACAAACATCCCAGGTACACCCCCACAAACTGTCCAGGTACACCCCCACAAACAGCCCAGGTACACCATCACAAACAGCCCAGGTAAACCCCCACAAATTTCCCAGACAAACCCCCACAAACTGCCCAGACAAACCCCCACAAACAGCCCAGGTAAACCCCCACAAACAGCCCAGGTAAACACCCACAAATTGCCCAGACAAACCCCCACAAACTGCCCAGACAAACCCCCACAAACTGCCCAGGCACAACCCCACAAACTGCCCAGGCACACCCCACAAACTGGCCAGGCACACCCCCACAAACTGCCCAGGTACACCCCCACAAACTGCCCAGGTATACCCCACAAACTGCCCAGGCACACCCCCACAAACTGCCCAGGCACACCCCACAAACTGCCCAGGTACACCCCCCTCAAACTGCCCAGATACACCCCCCACAAACTGCCCAGGTACACCCCCCACAAACTGCCCAGGCACACCCCACAAACTACCCAGGTACACCCCCACAAACTGCCCAGGTACACCCCACAAACTGCCCAGACAAACCCCCACAAACTGTCCAGGTACCCCCACAAAATACCCATACAAACCCCCACAAACTACCCACGTACACCCCCACAAACTGCCCAGGCACACCCCCACAAACTGTCCAGGTACACCCCCACAAACTTCCTAGGTACACCCCCACAAACTGCCCAGGTACACCCCCACAAAGTGCCCAGTTACATACTCAACAAACTGCCCAGGTACACCCCAACAAACTGCCCAGGTACATCCCTCACAAACTGCCCAGGTACACCCCTAAAAACTTTCCAGGTACACCCCCACAAACTTCCCAGGTACCCCCCCAAACTGCCCAGCTACACCCCCACAAACTGCCCAGGCACACCCCCACAAACTGCCCAGGTACATCCCACAAACTGCCCAGGTACACCCCCACAAACTGCCCAGGTACACACCTATCTATCTATCTATCGGGTACTTATAGAGCGCAAACTAATCACCCGTGAGGGTCTCAAGGTGCTAAGGGGAGGATAGGAGGAGGGGATGGGCGTTCAGTCGAAGGTCCTTTCTGAACTTTGTAAGGGAGGTGGATTGTCAGTTGCAGCGGTAGGGTTTTTGCTGCCATGTGGGAAAAGGATCTTCTGCCCGCTGTAGATTTGCTGATGTGGGGGATGACTGCGATTGCTTGGTCGGCCGATCGGAGTTGTCTGGCAGGGATGTAGAAATTTACGCGGTGGTTGAGGTATAAGGGTCTGATGTTGTGTAGGACCTTGAACGCATGGGTAAGGAGCTTGAAAGTTATTCTCTTGTTGATGGGGAGCCACTGAAGGTTCCTTAGGTGTTTGGTTATGTGAAATTGGCGAGGGATGTCGAGGATGAGTCTGGCTGAGGCGTTCTGGATATGTTGGAGTCTCTTTTGGAGTTTGATTGTGGAGTCGGCGTAGAGTGCGTTGCCGTAGTCCAACCGGCTGCTGACGAGGGCTTGGCTGACTGTTTTCTTGGTTTCAGTAGGGATCCACTTGAAGATTTTCCGTAGCAGGTGGAGAATGTGGAAGCATGTTGAGGTGATGGCATTGATTTGTCGGTCCATGGAGAGTGAAGAGTCCAGGATGAAGCCTAGATTTCATGCGTGGTCAGTTGGGGTTGGAGGGTGACCGAGGGCTGTGGGCCACCAGGAGTCGTCCCATGCAGATTTATTGGGTCCGAGGAGTAGGACTTCGGTTTTGTCTGTGTTCAGTTTGAGCCGGTTGTCATTCATCCAGGCAGCGACACCCCCACAAACTGCCCAGGCACCCCCCCACAAACTGTCAAGGTACATCCCACAAACTGCCAAGAAAACCCCCCACAAACTGCCCAGGTACACCCCACAAACTGCCCAGGTGCACCCCAGTCGACAACCTTTTTCTGTAAAGTGCCAGAAATATTTTAGACTTTGTGGTCCAAGAGGGCAAATTAAGGATATTAGATGGGCATTTTTATAACAAGAGAGAAAACACATTTCCAGATATCTTTATTAACAAAATGCAAGTTAACTGTGGCTGTAGTCTTATTTTCAGTTTTTATTTTTTGTGAAGAAATTCTGCTGTGATGAAACTGTTTTAAATTGTCAATTTTTACTTTCTGTTTCTTTCCCTTGAGTTGTGTTGACGTTTATTGTAGTGCGCCGAGCAGCGCTACAAAGTGATGAGAGCACCACGTACTGACTATTTCACAACCGCTCAACTCTGACATTAGTATTACTGACAATGGGGCCAATTATCAAGCTCTGTGCGGAAACAATAGTTATGAAGCAGCGGTCTAAAGACCGCTGCTCCATAACTGGTCCGCTGCCTCTGAGACTGCGGTCTTCAATCCGCTCGATCACATATGATCGGGCTGATTGACAAATCTGCAGGGGGCGGCATTGCAAAGCAGTTCACCAGAACTGCTTGTGCAATGATAAATGCCGACAGCATATGTGCGGCGGACATGATACGCTACATTGTATCATGTCCGTCCACACTTTAGTAAATCGGCCCCAATATATCAACTAACGAGTCTGTTTGCAAATAAACTTTATGGGGCCGAATTATCAAGCTCCGAATGGAGCTTGATACCCCCTGTTGCAGGCTCGCCTAAAGACCGCTGCTCCATAACTTGTCCGCCTGCTCTGAGGCAGCGGACAGATATCAACACGATCGAATACGATCCGGTTGATTGACACCCCCTGCTAGCAGCCGATTGGCCGCAAATCTGCAGGGGGCGATATTGCACAAGCAGTTCTGGTGAACTGCTTGTGCAATGCTGTCGGCATTTATCGATGTGCAGCGGACATGATATGCTACATCGTATCATGTCCGCTCACACTTTGATAAATATGCCCCTATGTACATTATTTTCACGTGTCACAAAATATTCTTTTTGTGCTCATATTACGTGAATAGAGACCCTGTCAATCTGCAAACTATTCACTGCACTCTGGTGTTTTTTAATCTCCTGTAACTCTCTTCTGGTACGTGAATAGAAACCCTGTCAATCTGCAACTATTCACTGCTCTCTGGTGTTTTTTACTCTCCTGTAACTCTCTTCTGGTACGTGAATACAGACCCTGTCAATCTGCAACTATTCACTGCTTTCTGGTGTTTTTTACTCTCCTGTAACTCTCTTCTGGTACGTGAATACAGACCCTGTCAATCTGCAACTATTCACTGCTCTCTGGTGTTTTTTACTCTCCTGTAACTCTCTTCTGGTACGTGAATAGAGACCCTGTCAATCTGCAACTATTCACTGCTCTCTGGTGTTTTTTACTCTCCTGTAACTCTCTTCTGGTACGTGAATAGAGACCCTGTCAATCTGCAACTATTCACTGCTCTCTGGTGTTTTTTACTCTCCTGTAACTCTCTTCTGGTACGTGAATAGAGACCCTGTCAATCTGCAACTATTCACTGCACTCTGGTGTTTTTTACTCTCCTGTAACTCTCTTCTGGTACGTGAATACAGACCCTGTCAATCTGCAAACTATTCACTGCACTCTGGTGTTTTTTACTCTCCTGTAACTCTCTTCTGGTACGTGAATAGAGACCCTCTCAATCTGCAACTACTCACTGCTCTCTGGTGTTTTTTACTCTCCTGTAACTCTCTTCTGGTACAGGAATAGAGACCCTGTCAATCTGCAACTACTCACTGCTCTCTGGTGTTTTTTACTCTCCTGTAACTCTCGTCTGGTACGTGAATAGAGACCCTGTCATTCTACAACTATTCACTGCACTCTGGTGTTTTTTACTCTCCTGTAACTCTCTTCTGGTACGTGAATAGAGACCCTGTCAATCTGCAACTATTCACTGCTCTCTGGTGTTTTTTACTCTCCTGTAACTCTCTTCTGGTACGTGAATAGAGACCCTGTCAATCTGCAACTATTCACTGCTCTCTGGTGTTTTTTACTCTCCTGTAACTCTCTTCTGGTACGTGAATAGAGACCCTGTCAATCTGCAACTATTCACTGCACTCTGGTGTTTTTTACTCTCCTGTAACTCTCTTCTGGTACGTGAATACAGACCCTGTCAATCTGCAAGCTATTCACTGCACTCTGGTGTTTTTTACTCTCCTGTAACTCTCTTCTGGTACGTGAATAGAGACCCTCTCAATCTGCAACTACTCACTGCTCTCTGGTGTTTTTTACTCTCCTGTAACTCTCTTCTGGTACAGGAATAGAGACCCTGTCAATCTGCAACTACTCACTGCTCTCTGGTGTTTTTTACTCTCCTGTAACTCTCTTCTGGTACGTGAATAGAGACCCTGTCAATCTGCAACTATTCACTGCTCTCTGGTGTTTTTTACTCTCCTGTAACTCTCTTCTGGTACGTGAATAGAGACCCTGTCAATCTGCAACTAGTCACTGCTCTCTGGTGTTTTTTACTCTTCTGTACGTGAATAGAGACCCTGTCAATCTGGAAACTATTCACTGCTCTCTGGTGTTTTTTACTCTCCTGTAACTCTCTTCTGGTACGTGAATAGAAACCCTGTCATTCTGCAACTACTCACTGCTCTCTGGTGTTTTTTACTCTCCTGTAACTCTCTTCTGGTACGTGAATAGAGACCCTGTCAATCTGCATACTATTCACTACTCTCTGGCGTTTTTTACTCTCCTGTAACTCTCTTCTGGTACGTGAATAGAGACCCTGTCAATCTGCAACTATTCACTGCTCTCTGGTGTTTTTTACTCTCCTGTAACTCTCTTCTGGTACGTGAATACAGACCCTGTCAATCTGCAACTATTCACTGCTCTCTGGTGTTTTTTACTCTCCTGTAACTCTCTTCTGGTACGTGAATACAGACCCTGTCAATCTGCAACTATTCACTGCTCTCTGGTGTTTTTTACTCTCCTGTAACTCTCTTCTGGTACGTGAATAGAGACCCTGTCAATCTGCAACTATTCACTGCTCTCTGGTGTTTTTTACTCTCCTGTAACTCTCTTCTGGTACGTGAATAGAGACCCTGTCAATCTGCAACTATTCACTGCTCTCTGGTGTTTTTTACTCTCCTGTAACTCTCTTCTGGTACGTGAATAGAGACCCTGTCAATCTGCAACTATTCACTGCACTCTGATGTTTTTTACTCTCCTGTAACTCTCTTCTGGTACGTGAATACAGACCCTGTCAATCTGCAAACTATTCACTGCACTCTGGTGTTTTTTACTCTCCTGTAACTCTCTTCTGGTACGTGAATAGAGACCCTCTCAATCTGCAACTACTCACTCCTCTCTGGTGTTTTTTACTCTCCTGTAACTCTCTTCTGGTACAGGAATAGAGACCCTGTCAATCTGCAACTACTCACTGCTCTCTGGTGTTTTTTACTCTCCTGTAACTCTCTTCTGGTACGTGAATAGAGACCCTGTCAATCTGCAACTATTCACTGCTCTCTGGTTTTTTTTACTCTCCTGTAACTCTCTTCTGGTACGTGAATAGAGACCCTGTCAATCTGCAACTAGTCACTGCTCTCTGGTGTTTTTTACTCTCCTGTAACTCTCTTCTGGTACGTGAATAGATACCCTGTCAATCTGCATACTATTCACTACTCTCTGGCGTTTTTTACTCTCCTGTAACTCTCTTCTGGTACGTGAATAGAGACCCTGTCAATCTGCAACTATTCACTGCACTCTGGTGTTTTTTACTCTCCTGTAACTCTCTTCTGGTACGTGAATAGATACCCTGTCAATCTGCATACTATTCACTACTCTCTGGCGTTTTTTACTCTCCTGTAACTCTCTTCTGGTACGTGAATAGAGACCCTGTCAATCTGCAACTATTCACTGCTCTCTGGTGTTTTTTACTCTCCTGTACGTGAATAGAGACCCTGTCAATCTGCAAACTATTCACTGCTCTCTGGTGTTTTTTACTCTCCTGTAACTCTCTTCTGGTACGTGAATAGAAACCCTGTCATTCTGCAACTACCCACTGCTCTCTGGTGTTTTTTACTCTCCTGTAACTCTCTTCTGGTACGTGAATAGAGACCCTGTCAATCTGCATACTATTCACTACTCTCTGGCGTTTTTTACTCTCCTGTAACTCTCTTCTGGTACGTGAATAGAGACCCTGTCAATCTGCAACTATTCACTGCACTCTGGTGTTTTTTACTCTCCTGTAACTCTCTTCTGGTACGTGAATAGAGACCCTGTCAATCTGCAACTATTCACTGCTCTCTGGTGTTTTTTACTCTCCTGTAACTCTCTTCTGGTACGTGAATAGAGACCCTGTCAATCTGCATACTATTCACTGCTCTCTGGTGTTTTTTACTCTCCTGTAACTCTCTTCTGGTACGTGAATAGAGACCCTGTCAATCTGCAACTATTCACTGCACTCTGGTGTTTTTTACTCTCCTGTAACTCTCTTCTGGTACGTGAATAGAGACCCTGTCAATCTGCAAACTATTCACTGCACTCTGGTGTTTTTTACTCTCCTGTAACTCTCTTCTGGTACGTGAATAGAGACCCTGTCATTCTGGAACTATTCACTGCTCTCTGGTGTTTTTTACTCTCCTGTAACTCTCTTCTGGTACGTGAATAGAGACCCTGTCATTCTGCAACTATTCACTGCTCTCTGGTGTTTTTTACTCTCCTGTAACTCTCTTCTGGTACGTGAATAGAGACCCTGTCAATCTGCAAACTATTCACTGCTCTCTGGTGTTTTTTACTCTCCTGTAACTCTCTTCTGGTACGTGAATAGAGACCCGGTCAATCTGCAACTATTCACTGCTCTCTGGTGTTTTTTACTCTCCTGTAACTCTCTTCTGGTACGTGAATAGAGACCCTGTCAATCTGCAACTATTCACTGCACTCTGGTGTTTTTTACTCTCCTGTAACTCTCTTCTGGTACGTGAATAGAGACCCTGTCAATCTGCAACTATTCACTGCACTCTGTTGTTTTTTACTCTCCTGTAACTCTCTTCTGGTACAGGAATAGAGACCCTGTCATTCTGCAACTACTCACTGCTCTCTGGTGTTTTTTACTCTCCTGTAACTCTCGTCTGGTACGTGAATAGAGACCCTGTCATTCTACAACTATTCACTGCACTCTGGTGTTTTTTACTCTCCTGTAACTCTCTTCTGGTACGTGAATAGAGACCCTGTCAATCTGCAACTATTCACTGCTCTCTGGTGTTTTTTACTCTCCTGTAACTCTCTTCTGGTACGTGAATAGAGACCCTGTCAATCTGCAACTATTCACTGCTCTCTGGTGTTTTTTACTCTCCTGTACGTGAATAGAGACCCTGTCAATCTGCAACTATTCACTGCTCTCTGGTGTTTTTTACTATCCTGTAACTCTCTTCTGGTACGTGAATAGAAACCCTGTCATTCTGCAACTATTCACTGCACTCTGGTGTTTTTTACTCTCCTGTAACTCTCTTCTGGTACGTGAATAGAGACCCTGTCAATCTGCAACTATTCACTGCTCTCTGGTGTTTTTTACTCTCCTGTACGTGAATAGAGACCCTGTCAATCTGCAACTATTCACTGCTCTCTGGTGTTTTTTACTCTCCTGTAACTCTCTTCTGGTACGTGAATAGAGACCCTGTCATTCTGCAACTATTCACTGCACTCTGGTGTTTTTTACTCTCCTGTAACTCTCTTCTGGTACGTGAATAGAGACCCTCTCAATCTGCAACTACTCACTGCTCTCTGGTATTTTTTTACTCTCCTGTAACTCTCTTCTGGTACGTGTATAGAGACCCTGTCAATCTGCAACTATTCACTGCTCTCTGGTGTTTTTTAATCTCCTGTAACTCTCTTCTGGTACGTGAATAGAGACCCTGTCAATCTGCAACTATTCACTGCACTCTGGTGTTTTTTACTCTCCTGTAACTCTCTTCTGGTACAGGAATAGAGACCCTGTCAATCTGCAACTATTCACTGCTCTCTGGTGTTTTTTTACTCTCCTGTAACTCTCTTCTGGTTCGTGAATAGAGACCCTGTCATTCTGCAACTATTCACTGCTCTCTGGTGTTTTTTTACTCTCCTGTAACTCTCTTCTGGTACGTGAATATTTACATAGAGCAAATGATTTTAGTTTGTCAATTTAGTCCTACATCTGTTGTACTGTTATCCAATGTCTTATTTCTAATGTTCATTTAATTGCCATGTGATGTTCAATCCTTATCAATACTTGCTATTATTCTAAAATGTATAGCTGTCTTATTCCATAGTTTTAACCTCCCCCAAATTTTATTGTCTGTTTACTTAACATCTCACCCTGACCAGACCAGAATCTAACTTTCCAATTGTCTTTGATTAGCAATCAACTAAATTTGGTGGATTTAGCTGACTGCCCTCCCTGCATATATTTCACACCAGTCTGTGTTGTGCATTGCTATAACAACATATGTTCACATTTTCAAAGTGAACATTTTATAAGTGAGGCATTAGCAATAGAATTATACAAGAATTGAACAAGGATTGGGCAAGGGGCAAGAAAAAGGCAGGTACTTTTGTAATATTATGTTTGATATACCTTACTGTTTTCTTATGCAATTGCTACTGTAATACTGTGCCTTATGTGTTTAACTGGTTCCCTCTTTTGTAAAAATGCCTAATATCTTCATATTCCTTTTTGCTGCCTTCTGTCTTTATAACAAACTACATTATTCAATTACTCCTTCTCCCTCTCCACCTGCACTGTTCATTAGCCGATCTCTCTTAAACTCACCTTACTTTTGTACTCACAAACTTTACCTATTCCTAAACACTCTCTCTCCCCCCTGCACCTTGTCTCAAAAGCAGTCTCATTACTGCAAACCTGTATCTCATCTCATGTCACTCTCCCTCTTGCTTTTACTAACTGCTGGGGACATCTCCCCTAATCCTGGTCCCCAACAACTGCCTAACCGTGCACATCCATGTATACCATCCCACAGACTCAAAAACTCTGACAACCTTACTCACATTCCTCTTGCATCAAAAGCCACTACCCCTTTCACTTGTGCACTTTGGAACTCTCGCTCTGTTTGCAACAAACTCACTTCCCTACATGACCTCTTTATCTCCCACTCCCGCAACCTTCTAGCCCTAACAGAAACCTGGCTCTCTCCCCTAGACACAGCATCCACTGCTGCTCTGTCACATTGGGGTCTCCACTTCAGCCACACTCCTAGGTCTGGTAATAGACAAGGAGGTGGTGTAGGTATTTTACTTTCCTCTCGTTGCACCTTTCAACAAATACATCCCATCTCTTCCCTCACATTTTCCTCATTCGAAAACCCACATGATTCGCTTATTCTCTCCTCTTTCTATATGTGTTGCAGTCATATACCGTCCTCCTGGCTCCTCAACTCAATTTCTAGATCACTTGGCTGCCTGGCTACCTTATTTCCTTTCCTCAGACACCCCTTCCCTCATTCTTGGTGACTTCAACATCCCTCTTGACAATCCCACTGCCTCCTCTGCAAAACAACTTCTGCAACTCACTTCCTCTTTCGGTTTGTCACAATGGACTGATTCTCCCACTCACAAAGATGGTCACTCCCTTGACCTGATCTTTAGCTATTGATGCACTCTCTAAAACTTCACAAACTCCCCCTTTCCTCTTTCTGACCACCATCTCCTTACTTGCAACATATCATCCCTCCCTACAACTCTCCCTCCTTCTGCTCCTCACACCAAACTTCACAGAAGCATTATGTCATTAGATCAACAACAGCTTTATAATTCCCTCAAACCTCTCCTCTCATCCTTCTCCTCTGCCCTGACCAATCTATCTGCCACTATAATTCCACCCTTACATCCGTCCTTGACAATCTCGCCCCTCTTATCATAGCTCGGAAATCAAACACTCATCCTCAGCCCTGGCATACTCCTCTGACACGATACCTACGCAGATGTTCCCGTACTGCTGAACGGCACTGGAGAAAATCTAGGAGTTCAGCTGATTTTCAACATTACAAATGTATCTTGAACTCCTACTACTCTGCCCTTAATTTCCATGAGCAACACTACTTCTCTACTCTTATCTCTAATCTTTCTTCAAACCCAAACGTTTGTTCTCCACTTTCAATACTCTTCTCCGACCTCCCCCACCTCCTAATACAACTTCTCTGTCAGCTCAAGACTTTGCCAACCACTTCAATAACAAAATCGACTCCATCAGAAATTAAATCAACTCTCAACATAATTCCATTCTCTTACCCCCTCAAATGCTCTCAATCAACCACAACCCACATAACCTTAAACTTAGCTCATTCTCCCCTGTTACTGAGGAAGAAGTTTCGGCACTTATACTGCGCTCTCACCTCACTACCTGTCCCCTTGACCCTATCCCCTCACAGCTACTCCCCTTCCTCACTGCCACCCTTACCCCTATACTCACACACACTTTCAACCTCTCCCTCAGCACCGGTATATTTCCCTCATCGCTGAAACATGCACTGGTCACACCTATCCTCCAAAAACCTTCCCTTGATCCTACCTCCCCATCCATCTACCGCCCTATTTCCCTCCTCTCTCTTGCATCAAAGCTTCTCAAAAAAATAGCTTATGCACGCCCATCCCATTTCCTTACAATAAACTCCCTCCTTGACCCATTGCAATCTGGATTTCGTCCCCATCACTCCACAGAGACAGCAATTTTTAAGGTTACCAACGACCCTCTTACAGCAAAATCAAAAGGCCACTTCTCTCTGCTTTTCCTCCTTCATCTGTCCGCAGTCTTTGACACTGTTGACCACCCTCTTTTGCTCCAAACCCTCCAATCCTTCGGCATCTGTGACACAGCCCTCTTGTGGCTCTCTTCCTACCTGTCAAACCATACCTTTAGTGTAGCCTTCTCTGGGGCCTCCTCTGCCCCATCACCACTTTCTGTCAGAGTACCGCAAGGCTCTGTCCTCGGTCCCCTTCTCTTCTCAATCTACACGTCATCACTAGGTTCCCTAATAAAGGCCCACGGTTTACAATATCATTTGTATGCCGATGACACCCAAATCTACTTCTCTGCACCAGACCTATCTCCTTCCTTGCTAACCCGTGTCACTAACTGTCTTTCTCACATCTCTAACTGGATGTCCTCTCACTACCTCAAGCTAAATTTCTCCAAAACTGAGCTCCTTATTTCCCCCCCTTCTTCTAAACTCTCCACCCCCAATCTCTCTATAACTGTCGACAACTCCATAATTACCCCTACCCCGCATGCCCGATGTCTCGGGGTCACATTTGACTCAGATCTTTCTTTCACTCCTCACAGTCATTGGCTAAAGCCTGCGGCTTCTACCTTAAAAAACATCTCTAAAATTAGACACTTCCTTACACAAGACACAACTAAGATTTTAATCCACTCTCTCATTCTTTCCCACCTCGAGTACTGCAACTCTGTCCTCTCTGGTCTCCCCACCTGCCGCCTAGCTCCTTTACAATCCATAATGAATTCCTCTGCCAGACTCATCTTCCTTACACGTCGCTCTTCATCTGCTGCACCTCTCTGCCAATCCCTTCTCTGGCTTCCTCTTGCCTCTAGGATCAAACACAAAATTATCATTCTGACATACAAAGCCCTCAACTGCACTGCTTCCCCCCCCTATATCTCAGACCATGTCTCCAGATACTCTCCCTCCTGTCCCCTTCGCTCTGCTCACAACCTCCTACTCTCCTCCTATCTTGTCACCTCATCACACTCCCGTTTACAGGACTTCTCCAGACTGGCTCCCATCTTGTGGAACTCTCTGCCTCGCTCCACAAGACTCTCTTCTAGTTTTAAAAGCTTCAAGTGCTCCCTAAAGACTCTACTGTTTAGGGACGCATACAACCTACACTAACCTTTCTTTATACCAGTTCCTCTCCTCCATTGCTATCCCCTGAACCCCCTTAGCATGTAAGCCTAAGAGTCCAGCTGTCTTAAGAGCTGACTACAACAGTGCAACTCTTGGCAGGGCCCTCTACCCATTTGATCCCTATAATTGTTTTGTTGTACTCCGCCTTTGTTTATAGCGCTGTGGAATCTGTTGGCGCTCTACAAATAACCGATAATAATAATAACTAAACCTTCTCTGGTAATTCTCTTTTACCATTCACCTGTAATATTGGGTTGGGCGCTATTCTGAGCGTGGGACTGTGACATTGATCATGCACCCTGCGCTATCAATATTGCTCCGCTTGTAATCTAGACCTATGTGTTTAACCCTATTTAGGCCTATGTGTTTAACCCTATTGCAGCCTCTAAGTAGGAAATGACTGGTGTTTGGCAGCTACAATCGA
The DNA here is from genome assembly GCF_027579735.1 of Bombina bombina. Taxonomy (NCBI): domain Eukaryota; kingdom Metazoa; phylum Chordata; class Amphibia; order Anura; family Bombinatoridae; genus Bombina; species Bombina bombina. The sequence goes on along the minus strand of NC_069499.1, from coordinate 30,791,926 downwards.
CTGGCACTCCTGATTGGCTGACTGGTGTTGTCCTGCTTGTGACTCCTTTTTGGAAGGGTTTTGCCGTCACTACAATGCCTTACTAATTAGAGCATGTATTGTTTCAGTAGCACGCCCCTTTAATGAAAATGTTTAAAACTGTAAAGTTATTTAGCTCAGTTTTACATTGAATAAATCTCACTAATCCAAGTGATAAAGACAAGCCTACAGCAGACTAGTCCAGTGAGTTTTGTGTGTCACCTGTTTGCTGACATTCCTCTGGTAATTGTCACACTTATGTATGCAAACACTGGGGTGAAGGCGCTGGTGCCGCTTTATAGGAATTCTTAGTGACTCTGTGCACAAAACACCAGGTTAGTCGTGTGGGGAAACAGAAATGGTAGGAAAAATTCACAGAATCCTGATCTGACTTAGACTGCTGCATGCAGGAGGTAAGGTCATATTTACCCTGAGTATCCTGTTGTACAGTTGTAGGTTTGTGTCACGGTCAAGGGGACCTAGTGTAGTGGCACACAACTACACACAGAAATAAACAGACACACGCAAGCACTAACACAGATACAGAAGCAGACTGATACACAATTATGCACATACACATACAGACACACACAGATACACAGTGACACACATACATATACACACTGATGCACACACACACACAGATACACAGTGACACACATACATAAACACACTGATGCACACACACACAAGCACAAACACAGTGACACACATACATAAACACACTGATGCACACACACACAAGCACAAACACAGATACACAGTGACACACATACATATACACACTGATGCACACAGACACACACAGACACACACAGATACACAGTGACACACATACATATACACACTGATGCACACAGACACACACAGATACACAGTGACACACATACATATACACACTGATGCACACACACACAAGCACAAACACAGATACACAGTGACACACATACATATACACACTGATGCACACACACACAAGCACAAACACAGATACACAGTGACACACATACATATACAAACTGATGCACAGACACACAAGCACAAACACAGATACACAGTGACACACATACATATACAAACTGATGCACACACACACAAGCACAAACACAGATACACAGTGACACACATACATAAACACACAGACACACACAGATACACAGTGACACACATACATATACAAACTGATGCACACACACACACAGACACACACAGATACACAGTGACACACATACATATACAAACTGATGCACACACACACACACACACAGACACACACAGATACACAGTGACACAGATACATATACAAACTGATGCACACACACACAAACACAAACACAGATACACAGTGACACACATACATATACACACTGATGCACACACACAAACACAGATACACAGTGACACACATACATATACACACTGATGCACCCACACCCACACAGACACACACAGATACACAGTGACACACATACATATACACACTGATGCACACACACACACACAGATACACAGTGACACACATACATATACACACTGATGCACACACACACACACACAAGCACAAACACAGATACACAGTGACACACATACATATACACACTGATGCACACACACACAAGCACAAACACAGATACACAGTGACACACATACATATACACACTGATGCACACACACACACACAGATACACAGTGACACACATACATATACACACTGATGCACACACACACAAGCACAAACACAGATACACAGTGACACACATACATATACAAACTGATGCACAGACACACAAGCACAAACACAGATACACAGTGACACACATACATATACAAACTGATGCACACACACACAAGCACAAACACACATACACAGTGACACACATACATATACAAACTGATGCACACACACACACACACACAGACACACACAGATACACAGTGACACACATACATATACAAACTGATGCACACACACACAAGCACAAACACAGATACACAGTGACACACATACATATACACACTGATGCACACACACAA